>NC_051448.1:16425764-16437484 GCF_001649575.2 Kryptolebias marmoratus | reverse complement strand
AATCATCAAAATTAAACGAAATAAACATTTGAAATATATGAGTTTGTATGTAATGTATGAATATAATATACAAGTTTCACTTTTTAAATGGAATTACTGAAATCAATCTACTTTTTCATGATATTCTAATTTTATGACCAGCACCTGTAGTTTAAAATGCCTTTTGTTTTTTATGGCTGATTAAAAGAATTACATTGCCCACTTACAGCATCATAGAGGTTAAAATTGTATCGATCTGAATGAGTCCGCTGTTATCTTTTGGTTCTGTTTTTAGCTCACATACACACAAAATACCTAACATTTTGCTCTTATTGTAATATTCTTTAGTGTTTTATCTTGATCTTACGTAGACTTTTGCAATAACAGAGACATTGAATGAAGCTTGACAGATTAGATTTTTTTTTTCTTGTTTTAAATATTAAAAAATGGCTTGTATTATCATTGGGAAGTGATTTGAATCGGTTTCTCAAGATGCCAACTTCCAATTTTATGCTATTTCTTCACTTTTTCTGCAGCTGCCCTTCACTCTGACTTTGATGCTTTGGTCTGTCTCAGTATGTCGTATAAAAAACAATAAATGAAGCTTGACTGCGTTTGACATTCTTGTTTGCTTGCTGCGGCTGTTTTACTGGCCTTTCGGAGAGCAGCTTTGGTTTGCTCTTTTTCTCTTTTAACCTGCTCGAAACATCTGCTGTTATTAGTGTTAAACATCCATGTAAGAGGACTCCTGTCCCTGTTACCTAGTATTTATTACTCTTCATGAAAGGCTAAAAGCTCAGCTTCAAATTCAATCAACTTGAAAGCTACAGGGTTCACAGTAAATTCTGACATACTTCAAGGTTTTGCTTTGTTTCAGACTCAATCTTTGCAAGATTTATTTTTTAATTTATGAGTGAATAGAAGTGATTATTATTTTCTGTTTCATTGTGCTTCCTTCATATTTAACTCTGTTTTCGTTTTTTAATCACAGATCATTTCAAGCGAAAGATTTGCCGGCGGACATCTTGGAAGCGTGGTATCATACGTAAAAAGAAGGAAAAAAAGAACTACAAGAAAGAAACCGAGGAGGAAGAGGACGAGCCAGAGGCAGAAGTGGAGCCAGAGGCGGAGGTGGAAGCTGCAGGACCCAGTGACTCATGTTTGACGCAGGATGAGGAATCCTCCTGTGATACTACAGGTCCCCAGCCCAATGGCCATCATTCCCACGGCCCCTCCACAGAGGAAGAGAGCTCCAATGAGCCCCCAGCTGTGGCTTCTGCTGATCACCTAGATATCAGTGAAATCACAGAGGTGCCGGAACCTAAAGAAGAGGAGGGGCCCACAGCCAAAGAGGGAGAGTCTGAGAGCACAGAGCCACACTGCCATGGTGGCAATTCCCAGCTGAACGCAGATGGGGACAGCCAGGCCAAACAGGCTGGCTTCCAGCCTTTGATTGAAACATTCAAGTCTTTAGATGCTCAGGTCCTGCCTAAACACACACAGTCTCTCCTAGTTTCACAAGTGGGCTGTGTGAATGGAACCGAGTCAATGGATAGCCTGGATTCACACAGTCTCAAGAGGAGCAGTGAGGCCGACACAAGGACTCCTCAGAGCCCCACTGAGGGCTGTAAGAGGCCAGAACAGGAAGAGCACAAAGAGGAGGATGTCAGTAAACCAACTCAGGAGCAACATCCCCTGGATGGTGAGGCACTTACAGAAACTGTTGAGGAGGATCAAGATAAAGAAGGTATTACGTTTTTCTTTACCACAACTAGTTAAATATAGCACTCTTTTATTCACCTTTTTTATTCAAAACATTCTGGATGTAAAGAAGTATAGTTTGGTGTTTGCACTAAAAGAGTTTCTGACAAGCATACAGTAAAAAAAAAATGGTTCAGCAGGCGAGATTGAAGAGACTGCATACAACACAGCTCTTTTGCAGACATCAGATTGTCCTCCAGAATTTCCCAACATTTTGCAGCATTTATTTTACTCAGTCTTTACAAGCCTTTCATGGTTGACTGCCGAGAAGCACTTGACCATGGAGTCTTCCACATGCTGTTTGACAAACTCTAGTAGAGATTTATTGAGTTGTTTTTTTTCCCAACAGTGGCTTTCTCTTTGCCACTCTCAGATAAAGCTTAGACTGCTAAAAAAAAACCTAGGCAGCAGTTGTTGTAGCTCAGTCTCTCCCATCTCACCTGCTGAAGCTTGGAACTCCTTCAGAGAGCTCATAGGTGTCTTGGTGGTTTCTCTGAGTCTTCTTCTTCTTCCCAATTGCTCAGTTTGTGAGGACGGCCTGCTCTTGGTAGATTTACACGTCTCATATTCCTTCCATCTCTTGACAATGGATTTAACAGAACTCCTGGGAATGTTTAGAGTCTTGGAAATCTTTTAGCATCCTGCTAGAACATGAATCTTCTGTTGATTTGAATTGAAACAAAAAATTGCACTCAAAAACACTTAGCTCTTATGTCTTACAGGGTATTGAAAACTTGCTTTATGGCTGCAGATGTTTTCTGACCACCACAGACAGTGCTTGATCTTGATCCTTGTATTCCTTCATGTTACTTGTGAATAATATGAGCCTAACTCGACATCAGTACAGTGCTTTTTGTTAAGCATTACATGATGCTGCTTTAAATTTACAGGTCACCTCACAGTGCTGCTAACAAATGATGACATCTTGTGTATTTTGGTGTCACATATAAGTCACATAAGACAGAAAGTTGTTACTTGGCAGATTAAAGATTACAAAGTCATAACAACTGTAGACACCTTCCCGTATACTACACCCTAAGAAGATTAGCAATGATGTTGGGTTTTATCTCCACTTCTGACACTGGCATATCATTTGTTTCTTTGCTACATGCTATCCAGCTGATTCTTTTGACTTAGTGTTTGATCCAGACAAAAAGTTGTTTGCCAAACCACAGGATCATAAACAAAGGCTGATGTTGGCTTAAAAAAAAAATTGTAGTTAAGCCATTAGAGGATGACAAACACACAACAGAGCAAACAAACTGAATCTTTCCCATCAGATAATTAAGCTTTTCTGCCCCCACTGTCCTCACAAGCTGAGCTGGATCTTTTTCCCCCTCTATCAAAGCCTTTTTTGAACACTAATAAATAGACAAAAAAAAAAGAAGCCCAAAGTGAGATATTGCTCACAGATAGATTTTCTTCTTTTGTATTGCATTTGTCTTGTAGTCATGGCAGTCTGTGTGCTCTCTGTCCAGTTTGTACTTTTCACTCTTTTATAGGAAAAGCAAAAATGGGATCTTTAAATTGAGCTGGCTCTGTGTTATTGGATTATTTTGGCAGCATGCGCACAGCTTAAAAATTTAATATCTGTCAGTGGTAATGTTCCCTCCAAATAATAGGCTTTTATCTTGTCATAGATGGTTCCAGGGTAAGGACAAGCAAGTGGGGCTTGTCAGAGCAGTTGAAAACATCTGCAGGAAGAACAGAGGAAGAGCCACAACCAGTACCTGCCCACCCTCCCGTAGTGGTTGACCACCAGCAACTTCTGGTAATGATTTTTTTTTTTTTTAATAGTAATATTTTTGGTATTAGAGTGCATCACATTTATTAGGCGCAGCAGCTTCGGTAAAAACCATTGCGTTTATTCCGTACAGTTTCAAAGCAAAAGAAAAACAAAGGTGTTTTCACACTAAAACTGAGCATCAAAGGCGCACAGTGGAAGATTTGAACAGACCTGACAAAAAAAAAAAAACAACCCCACCATTTAAACATGTGGTTTGTAGACACTGCGGCAGGCATTTGATGCAGCCTCAGTGTGAAGGTGTTTTCATTTAACATTTCAAGTGTAAATTCACCGCTGTGCCTCGCGTCAATTTGACTGGAATGTATGCATTTGAGCGCACACGTTTGTTAAACGTTTTCTATTTGTATGACAAGAATGAAGCATACACAGTGACATAGATGTTCTTGTTCAAAGCACATTCTTTACAGTGACATTTCTGAATTGTTTTCCTCTTACTTTTTTAAAACGCGTAGCAGCCTATTTAAAGTGGTTTCAGACCAAGAACTGTTCTTCTATTGTCACGCTGTCGGAATAAATTATTGATATGTTTAGCAGTGTATTAAAAAAATACACACAAAAAAGAAATTAGCACGTCTAAAAACACTAGCAGCAGCATCAGATTTAGTCATTTCCAGTAGTTTAAGTACATTTCTGGAGAGACACTGTGCTGAAACATTTCTTACCCTCTTCTGAGCTTATAAAGGGATACTTTATTAAACATAACCCTTTTAGTGCCTGAGAATACATGCTTGTATGTTTAAATCTGTTGATAATACACCCACACACACACACCTACCTTAGTCTGTTGTTTGGAGGCCAGCAGGTTGATGTTAATCTTGACAGCAAATTTTAATTTAGTTTTGGTCATTGTTTAGTCAAAAATGCTGTTGTTAAATATTGTAACGTTTATAGTACAATCAGTTCTGCTGTGCAGTCTGTTTTTCCTCCAGCCGTTTTCTTGGTTTGTTGGTGTTTAGAGTCAGGATTGTGTTTTACATCACTCTGAGGAACAGCTGAAACATTCTGCTGGGACGTTGTCACTTGCTGTGCATTCAGTGGTCCGACGTTGTCATCTTAAGTCATTTGATGCCTAACATACCTACTGCTTCATTTCTTCAATGGTTTGTCAAATGTCTATTCAAATCAAACATGAGGAGGGAGTTTATTTCTCTACTCTACCTAACAGCACAACAGCAGGTTTCTTTTACTTTGTAGCCTTGTTGTAAAAACACAAGATGTTTCATTGCTTAACTCTGCAGTGATTTCTGCACGTCCAAACATCTCTTCCTGTTTGTGTAATTACCAGTCACCTCACACGGTTTACACATCTTTTTTTTCTTACATTAAAAGTAAAATGTGCCCTAATGTCTCCTTTTCTTTTTCTCCCGGCCCATTTGTTCACTGTTTTTACATTAGTTTTAATGGAATAGATCACAGAAGCTGGTTTGATCATCTTCCTGAGGATAGATCAAATCATTCAGTGTTCTCCTGTAAAACTCTGGTTCGGGTGTGTGCATCTTCTGCTCAGAGATTAGCTCTGATGGGATCTGGTCACTGTCAAACACTGTTGTCGTTTATTTAGTCATCGTCTTCTTTCCGTCTGCACTAGATTTGCCAAATGTGTCATTCAGTGAGGGGCTAAAATTTACAAACCTTTCTACGTCTCGCTCTCAGCTAAGAGGAAAGAAGTCCAACCTCATTGATTTGATCTTCTTACAGCTTCCACTTCATACCATAACACATACACACAGCAAATTCTCATCAAAAGAATGGATCACTTAAGTAAACAACAACAACAATAAAAAAAATGTTAAGCCAGTTTTTTGTCAAAGTGACAAATTTCCCCACTTAAAATAATCTTAACTATTATTTGGAAATGTAGATTTTACACTTAATGAATGTGACTGAACATATTTATAATAACCACTATTTTAACTGACCCCAGCAGACTGTTGCATTATTCAGCTTGTACCTTCAGTTTTGTGCTTTAATAACCCGAGCCAGTTTAACACATGAGTCGTGATGAAATTGTACCTAATAGATGGCCCAGCCTGAAACGAGGTAGATGAAAGTATGTGAAGATAAAACTGGCAAGTAAAGTGTTTTCCTGTCACTTTCCAGAGTGGGCTTGTCTGAGTTCAGTTTGTTGTGCGTGACGTGTCAACCTCAGCGCTGAAGGCTCTTTCATGCACAACCTAAGTTGAGGTTAATTGTTGTAATTTGTGTGTTGCATCTTGAAAGATACCCTCTGTATTTAAGAGACTGGAACAGAGCCAAGTGTCCTACTGCATCTTCTAAATTTAAGCTGCAAAGACAGATTTAAAGACAAGTTGGAAAAAGTTCTCTTGTTCTGTAATATATGCCTGTATTTCAGTGAAAGCTTGTGACCTTAGGAAAGTGTACTAGTTTAAAAAATGGACAAAATATGTATACTTTAGGACCAAAAGTGCTGTTTTAAAAAGCCTCATAACGTCTCAATAAACTGTAGATCTAAAATGAAAACCATCTCAGAGGTTAAACCTTCAGCTTTTACTATAAATTATGGGCTTTGCCTGCTCTTATATTCATAAATATTAAAAAATAAGAAAAACTGCGTGCGAGTTTAAAAATAAGCCTTGAAAGGGCGAAGCACATAAACGCCGCTTTAAGTTTGAAGTGGAGGCTGATGCATATGTTGCTTTCAGTTTAAAAGCTTTAAACTGCTAATATTTTTTGCTTTTTAACACTACGTCTGTACTTCACCCTTTTATTAGATTTCTTACTTAATGTTTTAAACACTGCTTTCTGTCTGCAACTGAGTCCTTTAAAGATGCAATGGTCGCAATGTTTTGACATTGTCCACTGCTATAAAATGAAGGTTCAACAAGTTGTCTAATAATGATCTACAGTGGAAGTTCTACATCAACAAACATTATATACGGTAATCTTCTTTAACATTGTTTTTTTCCCCAGTAAATCAGTTCTAATGCATTGAAATGTGGTTCAATAATTCAAAAAAATAAAATAATTCAACTGAATTTTAGTATTAGTAGTAGGGATGGGTCAAAGGTTCAAAGAAAAATCTAATATTTACAAATTTCTCTACAGTTCAAGAACATGCATGTTAGGCTAAGCAATTTCAAATTGGCTTAAGATCTGTGTGTGTGTTTGTGTGTGTACATGGTTTAACCATTTGTAACATTTTGGGGTGTCTTCAGTAGTTAATGATAGCGTACAGCAGGCCACACATTGTTCTCAATTAGGGTAGGGTTGGACAGCTGCTGCCTTATCATATATAAATACAACACAGTCCATACAACCTGTAAAGTTACTTTAAGTTGAGACTGAGCAAAATATGAGTCCAGTGAGCACATTTTGTCCACCTAAATAGACTGCGGAGACACTAACTAATGAGATCCCTGATACTCCTCAACTGAGGCTGTGTTAAAAGGATCCTTCGCAATTACAATCTCTTTGTGGCCTGCGAAAGACGGACAGCCTGTCCAGGGTGTGTGTACCCTGCCTCTTGTCTTGTTTGTGAGATGGGAGTTTTAGGTGTAGAAGATTGTTGAAGTGCAGTCATGAGTGACCTGCCTTAAGCTTCCTCTAGATCCATAGGTCTATTCTGGAGCTGCTGCTGTCACACTGCCCTCCTCAGATGGATAACTCTTAACCTCTTAAGCTCATCCTGCCTCTTTCAGTCATCCTACATTCATACCACTGTCTGTCAACCTCATGCTGCTTTCGACCGTCAACATCGCGCCCCACTTTTTGACTTTCGGATAGGAAGCCAATTACCGGGGCGAGCCATTTTCACATCTCAACATCAACAGGTGTTGGTCCTGTAAATTTCGAGGGGAAAACAAGGTTATGACTCAAACATGAGCGGCCCCCACTAGTTCTGCCAGCTCGTGCCAGGATGCGTTCAAGTAACGGGAAGCATGCTATACATCTCGCCGGTACTTTGCACAGTCACGCTGGGGTCCCACCTAATACCCCAAGTGTAAATTGGAGCCTCGGCTCAGTGGGCTCCCTTGACAGCACTTCCCACAGATCAGATGTGGGGGTTAGTTTTTGAGAGCTCCGTGTAGTGTAATTGGTGTAAAAGAAGTGTTCCTCTGACATGTGCTTAGTTCTCCCCTGCATGCTCCGAAGTGACATCCAGCTATCAAGCCATTATCTAGTGGCTTTTACACGTCCTATGGGGATGATGGGGACGGTAGGGGTACATATCTCGTCTTGCTGAGCCTGACTCTATCTTTCAATCTGATTGACAGGCTTTTTAGTTGGCCTAATCTTTGTGCTTCAACTGGCTGCCCCTATGAACGGCAACACACAGCACTAATCTGTGTGGGAGGGGAGGGGGTTACTTGTTAGTGCGGTGAAGAACGGATATATCTTAAAGAAGCAGATTGAGAATAGTGGGGACTGTGAATAATTGCTTTTTTCTTCCCAGGCTTACGGAACAAATTGAATTTCCGGTGCACGGGATGAGAGTCACCATTTAAGCAGATATTTGCTGGCAGGGCTGAGGCTGGCACGCTGCCTGATTTGTGTTGTGGCTCGCAGTGAGTTGCGCACTGTTCCTTTTCTCTTTAGTTGTATTCATCAATAGCAGAGGGCTCATTATTCCTGACTTTTAACTTGATGGAAGGAGCTCCAGAATATCTCTGGAATTGAATACCATCAGCGTTTGTTCATAGACCCTACATTCAAATCCTGTAGGATAGAGATAGTACTCTTTGAGTATTTGCAACCAGCCTTTCAGAGGCATGGCACCGTTATTTGTGCTTCACTTAGTAAAATCAAGTTCTGTTACTGCCAGTTTTGCTGAAATGATGCTTGATGCCGTCTGGATCAAAATGAATTCCTCAGCAGGAATAAATGGGCCCTGAGTCTTGTTTCTCTCTCTACTTCAAGCTGTCTCTCATTCTCAGCTGTTTTCTTTCATCAAGATTCAGACACTTGTCCGCAGATGGGCTTCGGAGAAGTGGTGCTGAGGATTGCAGATGAAAATTCACCAACAAAAAATTCAATCTGGCCTGGCAATTTTTCTCTCCCCCCTCCCCTCCCCAACATCTTACTGAGAACACACACACACAGATTATGGTGCTTTTACACTCTAAAAACCCTAGTGTTTTTCGTTGCTGGCACAGTTTGAGGTCTTTTGGCTTGATGCTTGGCTTTTAAAGCACGTCACGATTTCCTCTTTTAAAGAAGCCTGTCACCAAAAATGGCTCTATTTTAGTTAGTCAGCTTGCTTCATTTTTAGCTCTTAATGACAGCAGGGGCTGGCAGTAAGTCCGAGCCACATGTCTGTTCAAAGGAAAACAGCATATTAGTGCTGGACCGTGGTTCGGATGTCAATAAAAATAGAAAGCATTTTGAGTTGCCACTTTCATGTTCATCCTTTTTTTCGCTGATAGGGTTGATAGTGGTGCCGTTTGCATGTAATTGCACTGACCTAGCTTTGCATCTTGGCCATGCATGTGACAGCCAGTTGTGTCAAAAACTCACTTTTAAACATTTCAATTTTTTGTATCTTTCACGTTTTGTGGTCGTGTCCCCTTTGTTCAATGCTACAGTGTGATTTATTGTGCCCATTTGCAGCTCTCGCACCTCGTGTACTTTTTTTAAAGCCTTTATAAACTAAAGATTTTGCACTGCTGATTAGTTCCACAGTACATGAAAATAGTATTCAAATGTCTGGCTACACGTTTGTCAACCTAATAGTTGTGAACAGTGTAGAGAAATCTGTGTGCTGAAAGAAAACGTGTTGTGAAGCTATTAAGCTGGAGTGGGAGGTGGAGGGAATACAGCTCTGTCAAGATGCTCTTACTTAATGGTTAATCACCAGGCTGAAAGAGACAAAGCTCTAAATTAAGTGGACAATCTATTATTATTTTACAAACATTACTCACAGATCTTTCATTGACCTTTCATTAACAAATAAACCTTGCATTTTGATAATGACTGCAAATGTAAATTCATGTTAATGAACATCCAAACTCATCGCCCTGAACTTGCTGAACTTTATAAGCAGTGGTGGGTTTTTTTTATTTTTATGCTTTTTTATCAACATACTCAGCTTTTCTAAGGTATGTTGGGTACTCCACAAGCGTGTTCTCATAATGCATGAACTGTCTGAGATGTTTATTGCCTGGTCAGCACGATTCACAGCGACACATACAAATATATACAGGTTTCGTTGCACATATGAAAAGCAAAGTGGGGTTGCATCCTTTAATAACCGACACATTTTTCATAAAGTTATGTGTTTTCCTGTTTGTAACTTCTGTTTTCCAATATTTGTTCTCAAGAAGGCAGACAGCAGATTTAGGTTTAGCCAGTTGTGCACTTTAGCTGAAAACACCGGGAATGCCTCAGAGTGATACATCCTCGGAGGCGCGTCAGTAGACATGCTTAAAACATGTAGGACGCATCAAGCTGTAGTGTTCTGTCAATACCGATCAGCTTTTAAATATAAGCGTAACATTGGCTTTTCTGGTGAGAAAGAGAAACGATGGATCAAGAGCTTACCTTTTCTGCCATCATCTTTATAATAACGATGGCAGAATACAGTTTTTTACAGTTTCCTTGGATATTTCTCAACCTCAGATCTTTCCTTGTACATTTTTTACACCTTTTGATATGAAACAACTGCACCTAAACAAGAGAAGAACTGTCAAAAGTACAGAAGGGCTTCTATGGGAACGTGGGTGTCCAAGCAGGGAGTGAGTACACATACACAGTACAGCATCGACTCCTCAAAGTAGAACGGTGTGTTGAGAGGTCGCAGCACAGAGCGTCTGCAACCAGCCGCTGCCGGCGAGGGGTCACAGCTGAAAATAATGAAGGCGTAATTTTTGTCTGGTTTGTCCTTTGGTAATCAGACTTTGACCACTTGCCGTAACTGTACCCCAATCACTTCCCACCCTCTGAGGGTAACATTGTTCCATTTGATTACTCATATTGGACTATTAAAGCTAATGCAGCTGTGAGCATTTTGTAGTCTAAAAGTTATTTTGCCTTTTCAATTAAACTGTGACTTTACACAGAGTTGGATAATTTAATCTCGGATAAACTATGAACTATATAAGTCAGTCTAGTTTTCCGGCCCAGTTATACTCTCCAAATCTAATTTTAAAAAAGCGTGAGGAAAGGCTCTTATTAAACTCGGATTGACTTCTAGATTATAGCTTCAGAAGTGTTCGATTTATCCATTTCCCAGGGAACCTGCTGTAAGCCTCTAAGTTCTCCATTGATCAAAAGTAACTTCTGTATTGATCTTTGTGCAGCAGCGACTATGATAACATTTCAGTTTGTTATTTATTCCGCACATTTATTTTGTGACCCTTTTTCATTTCTGAATTATGCCCGTTTCATTTTCTGAGTGGCTCAGACACTGACTAAAGTTCTCAACTGAGCGAGACAAGCTCATAAAAATGTTAATTTACTCTCACAAGGCCACATATTTAAGTGCTAAGATATCAAGGGTTATATAATTATTCCTGTGGTAACTTTATAACATATTTACAAAGTAGAGCATAGGTTTTTGAGAAATGCGGTGCCATATTTTAAATGCACTTTTTTTTTGTTTTTACTCAGAGTTCACAGCTTTCACTTCGATAAAGCTAACTATTGCATATGTAATTAGTAATATACATGCGTCATACATGACTTTTAGACTGAGTTAGATTGTTTTAGTATGATTACAAATTAGATTACCTTTATTGTTATCAGAATTATTTTTTTTCTTGCTATTAGGTATAAAATACATTTTTGTACCAAGTAAAAGCATGTAAAATTAGGAGTCAAAAATAGAAAATGAAAAGCAAAGGAGAGTCAAATTTACACCAAAATAAGAACTAGGTTGGAACAGCAGCACGTTATCGTGATTGTTCTTTAGGACGCAGTCAGTGCTGCATTACCTGTACGACCAAGGTTCCTGTAAAACTTCTCTCCTCGTTACTATTTCTTTCTTTCTGTCCAATCACCTCGCGCCACATCCGCAATCAGCCTTGACCGAACATGATTTTTATAGTAACAAACAAACCGGAGTCGTTTAGAATTCATTTGTTTGTTGGTGCTTCAGACCCAAAAGAGAGTGAGGAAGGAGGAGTTAAATTGTTCTTTTCCAGCCACATATCGAAGACTTAATAATGTCCCTGGTGACGGAAACTGTTTGGTTTCAACCCCCCCCCCCCACCCACTG
>NC_051448.1:16276008-16413710 GCF_001649575.2 Kryptolebias marmoratus | reverse complement strand
AGCTAAGCTAGCATCTAGCGTTAGCTGCTTTTGTGTCATCTTCATCTCCTCGTTTTTCCCCGTCTTCAGTTCTCTTCTTGTAGTCTTTTGTGTCGAAGTCATTATGATATTGTTTCCTGGATTCTTAGGTGGATTTATTTTCTTACAGCAGGCAAATTAAGAGTTATCTCCGTCGGAGCGCAGTCCGCAAACGTCTTTACTGGGTCATGCCGGAAGCGGAAGTCCCGCTTACCCCTGTCTTAATGTGAAATTGTAAAATATTTTATTTTTCAAAAGCACATCCATCCCACACGCTTTATCTTTGGTCTTAAGATGCTCGTGGATAGAGATGTAAATAAAGAAAGTGACGGGAAAGGGGGCGATGGAGCAGGGAGTTTAGAGGGCCGAGGTTAAATGGCCCATGTCAGTTGTAGTCTTTAACGCAAGGGATTACAGCCCTTTTGTGTGCTGTGAGCTCGCTCAGTCACTGAGCCTGTGTAAGACACACTCTCACACCATTTACCACACACTGACGCTGACATCCTGATCAAACCAACAATGGCCAGGGAGTAAACCGCCGCAATCAGCTTCATGAGAGGAGAGAATGAAAAGGAGGGGATTGGGAGAAGAACGAAAAGAAAAATGGGTACAAGGGAATGAAAAGGAATAACACTAAAAGCAAAGGTTGTTGTTCAGGAGCGTTAAAATGGGATTGAGGATAAGGTGAGGAAGGGCTTTGTTATACATCAGTTTTGACTCATGGTTAAGATTGCATTAATGCTCTTAAAGGACGATGTAATAAAAAATGGAAAGAAATGCAGCAGTTATTGCACGAAGGCTTGAAGGGCCTTTCGTTTTCATACATGTGGGCCAAATTGCAATGATGCTAATTAGAGCTTTTATTCATGAGTCGTTAAAATTGGCACCTCACTGTGATGTGCTCCATTTGTCTCTTTTTATTTTTTTTTTAAGTTTTCATGGCTGCAATAAAATCATGGAACCTGAGAAATCCTTGATGTTGAAGCACAAAAAAGACACAGATTAAATATTCTCAGAATGGAGAGGCTGACTGCACTTTATGTTCGTAACCGGGATGGTGATCATTACTTCGCAATAATTCTGAGTATTAGTTTTTTTGTGTGTGTGTGTGTGTGTGTCTGTGTGCATGCGTTTCTGCATGTACTATATTTGTCAAGGGACTTCAAGTTATTAGATTGGCCAAGTGGAGGTTTTTATGTCAAAGCCTTATCATCAGTGAATCCTATACTGCTGCCAGATTAAATTATGGAAGTGTGAATGTTTGAAAGGTATTATTTGCTCAGTCGTGTTTCCAGGATATTGAGCTCAATATGATAAATTTAAAATGGAAGTCAAATGGAAGAAGTTCTGAAAATGAAACTTGTTTCCAGTGATGGGGGGGAGGGGGTTCAAAGATTTTCTCCTTCTTCAGCACTCACTGTGTATAAATTGTGCTGTAATTTGCTTTTACCGTGGCTCTCAAACTGTGGTACTCAGGATCCCTCTAGTAGCACTCAGAAGAAAATTTAGAACCAGCTATTTACAGGTTAAATTACTAGCTAATGATTTGTCATCAGCTGAACTGTGATGTAAAGCTAAAAAGCAAAGTTGGCCAAAAAGATGAGCGGTTTAAACAAAGTATTTATCATCTTGGTTCTAAATGGAAACGATCACAAAGAAAACCGCAGCAGAGAATGATTTAAGAACCACTGTTAGCATTGTTCAAGTAAGCACTAACAGACACCACTAAGTCTCTATATGACCTGCTAGCAACAAAAAAAATATAAAAAGATCAAAATATTTAGGAAGTTTGATTCATGTTAAGGTAAATAGTATGTTTGGATGAAAAGCCAAGACCGCAGTGTGTGTGGTGCAGTTCTCAGCACTGAATGCAGCAACCATCATATCTTAAACCTCACCCTTCAGCCAGGATTAGTTGGTTTTCATATCCTATTTGCTCTCCCTGAATCAGTCCAATGGCAGAAACAGTTTGGAGCAGGAGTTAAAATGGAAGGTATAGGCTGACACATGGCAATCAAGAGCTTTTTTAGTTGTTGTTTCGTTCAGGAGTGAAAATGTAAAAGTGGTTTAAATTAGGTGTATTTAGCAATTGGCGTCTTTCATTTTTGGTAAAGCTTTCACCTGAGGAAGGCTTAGCAGAGGTTGATCAGGCCTTGGTGTATGTCTCTAAGAGTCCAGGTCAGGATGAAGAAGCAGGTTCGGTTTCATGGTCAGTGAAGCCTTCAAGTAGACTGGTCACTTTGCTTATTTATGTTACAAATAAATATTTGTTTTTAGGTCAGTCATAATGGTGATACATGGAGAGCATAGTATCTTCTGAGGTGGTACTCATTATTAAAAGTGTGAGAATCACTGATCTGATAAACATACAAATCTTAAAACTGTTTATACAGATAATTGAATCGCTTATCCTGTTCTTTAAAAAAACATTTGTTGCCTTAGGAGTTGCCAAGGGCAATGGCAGCTGAGTCTGGTGTTGTAAACTGGTATGGTAAGAGGATTTTCTAACATAACAAAAAAGACAATAAAAAACCCTGTAATATTCTGATTTCATCATTTTTAATTCAAATGTGCGAAGTTTCAAGTTGATAAACTGCTTGGTGTTTCATTTTGTGAGGTGTTGAGCTCGCATACAACCATTCAGTTATGGGTTAAGAAAAAAAATGTCTTCAAGGTTCATAAAAGAAGTCCAGTTGCCTTGGATTCACTTTTATGGGTTAACCATGACCTGGCTGATTGAGAATCTACACCAACATAAGCTTCTTGGTAGTCGTGGAAATGGTGCAGTCATGGATTAGATTTTGATAAGAAGGTTAGATCTGAGAAGTAAAACACAAGTCTTGTTTGTAAAGGCAAATTTCCAGCCAGCAGGGGAGTAAAGTTTTTCTTGATGTAGATTCATATTTTGACTTTAATCAAGCCGTTATTTAACCAGAAATCACTGTCAGATGAAGTTCGGTGATTAATGCACTGCTAACCTTTTTGCCTCTGCAATTTTTCTTCTGTTCTCTGTAATTACCTCTCACATGTTCATTGATGAAAGGCTCTGAGAAACATCCGTGTCTTATTAATCACAGTATTGCCTTGATTTTGTGTTAAACACATGGTCACTGTCTCTTTCTTTGCCTCACACACACACACACGCACACACACACACATTTTGTTGCTGTTGAGGTTTCTCTGTTTGCCTCGTGCCGGGGATGATAACATTAATTATTGCGCCTTTGCAGTCTCAGCTCATGCATTCTGATGAATCCCGTGTTTGAATAAATGCGCACACAGCCCCTGACTTTGGTTTGGGTAAAATGTGAAGAACAGGTCAATTAAAGGGGCCTTGGACTGTTCAGAACGTTTTAATTAAAGTAGCAGTGAAATGTAAACTTGGTTCTAATTATGATTAGCTTTAATTAGCTGTCACTCTGATCTTAATTGCTTTTGAATATACCTGACCTCTAAACGCTGCATCTCCAAACAGCCGCCACAGTGCTTTGCCCGCCCGCCTGCCTGACGGGGCCACACAGCAACGTGCGTCTGCCTTTTTAGGTCCGAGTCGATATTCACGCAGCAGTAATGCACGAGATGCATTCCTAAGGTGTTTTTAGAGGTGAATCGAGCTGTAACGTGTTATTCAAATCAGTTTTATTGGTATCTTCTCCCACAGGCTCTTCTGGACATGGTGGTAAAAAAGAGCGAGGGCTACAGCGTGGAGCAGCTGGAGAGACTCTACTCCTTTCTCAGCCAGTGTGTCTACCAGCACCGCAGGGAGTATGACAAGACCCGGCTACTGGAGGTCAGCACGGGAAATGTATTTTGTATTTATCAGCTTCAAAATGTTTTATTCTAAAAGATGTTTTTTTTGATAGGTAAAATAACAATAATGCACCATGTAAAAGTCTTGAGTTATCCCTCATTTCTTTATATTTTCCTACCAGGCAGCCAAACTTTATTTTTTTGGTAATCTTTTAAGCTGATCTTGATCAATAGTGAAGTGAAGTGAGATTTATTTATATAGCACTTTTCAGCAACAGGGCGATCCAAAGCGCTATACAACAGAAACAAAAACAGAATGAAACACAAAAAAAAAAAATACAACAATCATGTATTCTAAATGAATCATGTATAATTAAATGAAACATAGGATAATCTAATCAAAATAGCAGTACTTTTGGAAAGCCTTACCAACTTTTTTTTTTTTGACTTAAGCTGCTTTTTTCATCCATTTTCTGTCTCGAACCTGACCGTTTTCAGAGGAATGTTTTTGTTTAAGCAATTTGACTCAAACTTATTTATCATTCAGGCTTAAAAAGGCTCTAAACTTCAAGTATGGACTAGTATGTATCAACACTTATGAGACAACAAGGCAAGAAAATCAATGTTAAATTGAATCTTTAGACTAGCAGCCCTGCCACAAAACCTATTTGTCTCCTTTTCTTTTGTTGAATCCCTAAAATACACCAAAGAAAACAGTGTCTCACATAAAATAGTATTTTAGCTTCAACAAGGTGATTCCCAAAGAGCTATTAGCTGAAAATGTGACATCCATTAGATGGACAACCAAAGGAGGATGAACCTATCAGGTCTTTGCTAAACCTTTTTATTTTATTTTAATTAAAGATATGACTTTCAGACATGTCAACCTGTTTTAAACTGTTTTGTTTTTTAAAGCCCAACACTTCTTTTGTCTTCCACTTGTTCACTTTTCCTGACAATATTCTGTCATGGTCAAAAAGAAGGACTGGGCAGAAAATGAAATGAACTCTGAAAGACCTTCAGAAAGCCTTCAGGGAACCATTTTCAAAGATTATAAGAAGGTTTGACAGCTTGGAAACAAAGTATTAAAAAAGGAATGGACGAGGGTGGTTTCAAACCTTTGCACAGTTCTGTGTAATCAAAGCCAAATAGTTGGCTGATTATGAGTGCTTCAACAGGCAGTGCAGAAGATTGAAATTAGGCTGATGGCATGATGTGCATTTTAAAATCTAATATGACAAAACTCTACGTTTATTTAACATCAGATAAAGAACATATTTGTACTTAATTAATGGGTACCCTTGTAATATAGCCATCCATGTTTGGATTAATAGGCCTTCTCTATATTCTGTAACATTTTTAACTTCTTACTCATCCAAATATTGTAGCATAGAGGCCACACTGAAAAGGCTGCGTTCACAGCAGAGTTGTCTGCCTTTACTTTTTGTTGATCATTAATTAGCACAGCTCATCAGACTGCACATGGGTCAGATAGAAGACAAGGAGGTGGGCTATGGACAGACCTTCTGAAAGTTTGTCTTGAAGTCCCTGCAGAATGTCTTAGACATAAATGACGGACGGAGCCACGCAGTTGTTTGTGGACTGCTGTTTTGAAGCCTGATGGCATCTGGCTGTTGCCTTTTTTGGTCCTACTGGAACCAGAAGAGACAATATTTGAACAGGAAGACAGCTGCAGAGTGATACTTGAAAAATGATTAAAGGAAATCAGCGAAGGACCACTGGCACGCTCATCTAATGAAGTAAATCCAACTAAAAACTTCCTAATGACTTGTGGATTAAATTTGACGATGTCTGTTTTTGTTTTTAGTATTGTTCTTTTTGATCTAAAGGTTTAGTTGTAGTCTGTACCTAGCAGCCGTTAGTACGAGTTAATGGTCCAGTCTTTCTACAGACTGTAGAAAAACTAACATTATTTTATGCTCTTCTTCACATCTACATATATTGTTGTTAGGGTGACGGATAAGATCAGGCAGGAGTCCCCATCAACTGCAATGTTTGCAAACTGTGATCCGTAGTGAGAGCAGAGAGCAAGTGGAAGAGAGCCTGGAGAGGTGGAGGGATGCTGTGGAGAAAGGAGGAGTGAATGAGAGGGAGACAGGTGTGACAGAGAAGTAGTGCTGGAAGTGGATGAGTCTAAAGTTCTTGGGTTCAAACAAGAGAGGTGAAGGAGTGCAGGCAGGGTGGAGTGGATGGAGATGAGTGTCAGGGGTTAAAAAAAAGATTTTCACTGAATGGAAACTAAATTAAGACCATTGTTTTGTAAGAAAAGACTTCTACAAGCACCAGAAAAACTGCTTTATCGCCACTGTTAGGGCAGACACAGCTTCCTACAGGTCAAATAACGCAAGAAGTATCAAATGCAAACTTTTAAAATAAACTTTTTATTTGAGGCATTGTGTTTTTTTTCCCTTCCATTATTATAAACATTGAATACTCAAAACATGTTGGGTCTCATGCTAATAAATACAACAGGCTTTTTAATATCCTGTAGGTGTATAAGTAATAAACAATTTTGAATTATAATTATTAGTCAGGATGATAATCAGCAGCCTAATTGGTTTATAGTTATTGCACCGCTGTTATGTAATTCCAGTTTATCTCTTTAATCACACAACTCCCAAAATGCCTCGTTTTCTAACCAGCGAGGAGATTTAGAGTTTTAAGACACAGAAGTGAGACTTCAGATTTATTGCACTTATTTATTAAGGTACAATTGCCAGGTATAGTTTTCTTTTTTTTTTTTTTTTTTTGTGGGAAATAACTTGGGCTGAGTTTCACAACGTTATTTGATATGCAGCTTTGTTTTTTACCTTCCGGGCTCCACGAAAAGTCGAGGAAGGCAGATGATATCTGAGAAGATGCGTCTCTCTATTGGGAGCTTCGATACAGACGACTATACACACCGAGAAGGGCTGAAACAAAAAAAAAAGTTTGGCAGACTTTGAGATCCTGACAGAACCAGGATAGAGATCTTTCCTGGAAGGGAAGCATGGCAGAGATGGCATCAATATAGTCTGGATTTTTCTGTTTCAGTGGCCTTATTGATGCAGAAGAAGGTGAAATAGGAGAAGGCAGAGTTTTGTGTTTTTGTGATGGAAACAAACATGGTGACAATTCATTAGAGATCCATACACCGCTCATGTTATTTGGGAAGTCAGATTCCCTCTGCATCCTAAAATCGTTCTGTGGCACACGGCGTGAAGACGGTAAAACACAAATTGATTAAAAAAACAAACAAAACTTCCTGCTACAATAAATCCACAAAAACAGATTCTTAATTTAGATGATTCTTTTTTTCTTTTCATTCCTAATTCCTTTTGATAGTTTTCCGTACAGAGGTGGCTGTTGTACAGTTTCCCAGAATGCCATCTGGTCATCTCCTGCTGCTGCTGTAGGCTGTCAGCGCAGACAGGGGGGGTTGGGAATGGCGGCGTGGAGCTGGTAGCCAGAGCCGGCTGTCAGCATGTCAGAGAGAGGTGGAAGCGGCAAAGAGAGAGACCGAGCAGTCAGCCAGGTGGTGCCGCCTGTCGACAGGCCCCGCTGGTGGAGGGAGGGAGGGCGCGTGTCTGAGTTCGTCTCATGCTGCCAGCCTAAATTGGTGTTTGGAGAGCAGAAATGTCAGCTCATCTGGCACGTGTTTTGTTTGCCTGCGTTTCCAACAGGCAGCTTGACTCCACAGCAGGTCATCCTTTTGTAACTCCCCCGAGAGTGCAGAAACGCGCACGCACCGACGCACGGAGAGCTCGTGTCGGATACAGCGGCGGCAGCTCTCTCCACTTAATGTTGCAGTCTGTTGCAGCGCGTGGTATTTGTGTCTAAATTGTCGAGCTGAGTGAAATGAAGCGTGTTTGTACATTTGTCTCCCTTACTTCCCCCTCTTTTTCTTCAGAGGAGCTGACCTTTCAGCGGATGGAGTGAACTGCAACCCGCTTGCAGTTAAAGCCACAGGGACCGTGTTTGCCCGGTGCACAGAAACACCCCAACTACGCTTTTATCTACAAATTGCAATTTGTATTGCCCAGAGCATGGTCGCATATTCCTACCATGTCTTAGAAAGCAATTAAGGACTTGATACGAGCCTTGGACCTTTAACCTGAATCTGTGCAGTGCCAGAGCCGAGCATACTCATTACGTTAGCTGAAGTTTGCAAAAGTTACCCAATTCTCAGCTTTTTGTAGCATTTTTGATTGCTGCTTTATTCTCCAATCATCAAGAGCTCAGCGTTAAATTGTCCCTGAACATACTTTGTCTGTTTCTGTAGTAGGTGGGTTATAAAGTGTACAAGCTTTGACTTCACAATCAGTTAAGGTGTCAAAAATGTGCACTCCGAAAATGAATTAAACAAGTCCACTTTGTGTCTCAGCTTGTGAGAATGTTCAAAGCTGTGGCGTCTTTTGAGACTTCTTGATGTACTATCACTGGCGAACAATTACACAAAAAAGGACCTTCATTTAAAAAAAAAAATCTTAACTTGTTTTGTAAGTCTGAAGAACGTTAGAAAGCAGCTCATTCTGCTATTGTTGAATCTGTCAGCAGATTGTTTTAAAAAGAAAAAAAAAAAAGGAAAAAAACACATTTTGTCCAGAAACGATACAATTGGCAGTTTCCACATTAATCTGACACAGAAGTTGTAGAAACTGATTTGGGGGAAATCAGTAACTTAAGTGGGAGTAGATTAAAAGGGTTCAAACGAGATGGGTCCTCCTGAGCCATTTGAGACCTTTGTCATAAATAGATGACAGAACGCTGAGTGTACCGATGCTGGACATTTCACCAATTACATATTAATGGTCTTTTTGGGACATAAAACTAGTTTCATGCTAAGCTTTTTTTTCTTGAGCTTTAAACGAATAGCATCTTGACTTAAAGGTCATCAGTCAGCCGTACCAGAGAGAGACGGAGCGCTGCGGGGCCAACTTTATACCGCTAACAGGCCGGGGGAGGTGAGGGTATTTAAGCGCCAGCCTGAGCCCTGCAGCTTCAAGCTAAAACCCTTTTTATATTTCCTTCATCTGGCTGCCAGTTCTGCAGTTTTTGCCCTAAGACCTGCCTACAGTATATGTTGTAAACAACAACCAGTCTGCTCTAAAACTGCAGTAAATAACAGCCCGACTGTAGCAACAAAAGGTGTCCGAAAAGACAGCAGCCAGGCATGCATATTTAATATTTGATAACCATTACCACGGCAACACAGCAGCCCGAGCAGTACTTAGACAAAGTTGAAGATGGAATTTGCCTCAAGTGTCCTCAGTGAAATGTATTTCTGTGTGTGCCATTCCAGTGGTCTTGTCGTGTTTTTATTTATTTTATTTAGGTGTTTAATATTTCAGACTGCTCTGCGGAGTGGGCTTTCAATCGTAGCCAGTTCATCTCGTCCAACAGTCCTCAAACCGGTGGCGGCTGGTGGAGTTTTCTCCAGGGGGGGCTATAAGTCCAAAACATACACTAAGGTATCACACCAGTGTATTTACATGAATGAAAACAACAAAAGCAACATTAGAATGTACATATAAATGCATAAGTGCTTCCTGAACACACCGATACTTCCAAAGACGGAGGTCTCCCAAGGCACAAGCCTGTAGGACACATTTAGCGTTCATAAGACCTGTTTTCTCCCTTATTTTTCAAAACTTTACCGGAGAAAATACGTCAAAGCTTGTTTTATGGTGCGAGCACTCACTACATCACGTATTCTGCACGTACACTATAACGAAGATCGGATGTCTCACTCCGATTAGAATTCAAAACCAAACATTTGAACAGTTTTTAGCATAAATTTTAATAACTTTGAACTTATTTATTACCTTTTGTATGTAACTTAGTCACGTAATGAACTTATTGCTGTCTTTGAATAAAAGGCAACACACCCGCGGCTCGACTTTTCAATCAGGCGAACTTTCTGACAGACGGATGTGACGTCAGCCCGTGGCGGGAGCCTCGCGCTCCGGCGGCGGGAGGCGGTGAAATGCAAACACAGCTGCATTCAGCAGCTCTGGGTGCAGGAGAGGTGCGCCCTGAACCGTCCTATCTCTTGTATTAAAGAGGAGCTACTGCGCATGTCCAACATTTAACGAGAGTCTATGGACAAAGATTTTTGCGCCCCGGGGCGGAAATACGCCACTAACCATATAATGTCCAAGAACGAAACAACTTTACTTATCATTGACTATAAAATATTTATCTTACACAACTACAAATATATATACATATATTTTTATTTTATTATTTCATTTTTATTTAAAAAAAATTACGTATTATTCAAGGTAATGCGAGTGGTGGGGCGGCGCCCTCGCGCCCCCTATTGGTCAGCCACCACTGCCTCAAACAACGAGGACCTCCAAACAGAATTAAGCTAATAAGATGCAAGGCCTGAAGAGACCTGTATCTGTTCTAAAAAAAAATGCCAGTGGAGAAGCTATTGACCCCTTTGCCTACTTTTGGCTTGAAAACGTTATTCTAGTGAAGCAGAGAGCTACGAGCTGCAGGGGCAACATTTTAAAACCACATCATTGCTGACAAATTTGCGTTCTTGCTTCAGATGCCCATCCCTAGTAGCAGCAGCAGGGTCATCCTCCAGTGTGAAGGGGGGCTAAATATTTATTTGGAGGGGCGGGGGGAAAAAAGGAAGATGAGAAATCTGAATAGTCATTCGAGTTCCTTTCAGCTCTAAACCCACATTCGAGTTGGTTAGTTGGATGCTGGGTGCTGTCACATGATCCAGTCACGTTCCAGTCTTTTAGCTTGTCGCATGGTTCTTAAAATCGAGGCAGGGGTTTTGTGTTTAACATCTGCTAAACACTAAGAATGAAAATGTGAGCTTGCACTGATAGCATGTTGGGCCTAATTCTGTTATTCCAGAAGATCAAAAAAATTACACACATTTAAAATCTGCAGCTAAAAAAAAAAAACGTCTTCATGTAAATTCAAACAATGATTTCAGCCGTTTTGAGTACGCTTCCTGTTTCGTATGCATAGAGAATCTTGGATTTATTGCTCAGTCTCCGGACGTTTAAACAACAATGAAAAACAGGGCGGCATGAAACGAGCATCCGCCGAGGGTCCTGTTGATAATCATGTAAAACAGGCCTCTCATTCTCCAATTTTTTATTTTATTTTTTTCCTGGAAGGTGCTCGCAACGCAGAAGTTTGTCATGAAAGAAGAGTTCCTCGTTGAAAAAGTTTCCCCTCTTTAGAAGTGTAAAATTGCTTTTTGCTCCAAAGTTGATAGTATTTTCAATCTATTTTTTTTTTAAACTTTTGCTGAAATTGATATCTTGTAAAGGGCCCCTGTCGCAGCGATCAACCATTCAGATGAGAGAACACACACAGCATAACATCTTCAAGGCATTAATCACGGTCTATTGCAGCCTAACATCCATCTCTCCTCCTCCTGGCTCCGCTCAGATGTAGTCAGTGTCAAACTCTGCTGTTTTCATGCTGAGAAAATATCGCCCGTGTTACTCTAGCACAGCTTAGCTTCACTTTGCGTCATTTATCATGGTGAAAGCCGTTGTTTGCTGTGGGAAATTTCCGAGTAATATAGAAGCCGTGGTGCGCAGATGCTTTGTACACAACTCCAATCGGGGCTGTGTTGGCTGGGATTAAGCAGCATGTGTTGATCTGTGTGTGTGTGTCTGTTTGTGTCACAGGAGATGGAGGAGAGAAGCCAGCATTTTGATACATTCCTGTGAGATGAAGTCAACACACCTATCAGGTAGATCCTGAACACCCCGGGACCACGAAGACACACCCACACACACACATACATGGAGTGAGAGAACGCGAGGGAGCGTCTGAGTCCTCCACACACACACTCACACACACACAAATGAAACACCCTCGTCTCGCTTGGAAAACGAAGATGAGAACAGAGACTTTTAATGGTGCTATCGTCTCAGGAACCTGGCCAGATCCAGACCCATTCTACACAACCAAACACCTGGAAGTGTGTGTGCGTGCGTGCGTGCGTGTGTGTGCGCCAACAGTGATGGGCAACCCTGGTGCTAATCGGGTGCTATCCTAACCTTTATCCATGCTGCTCTCGGGAACACTTTTCAAACCAACAGATCAGGTGATGTCATGTCACGACCTGGCCGCTTCTTTCCACAGCAGGCAGCTCATACACACCTCACACACCAACACACACACACACTGAGACCCTCACCAGCAGAAGTGTGGCCGCAGAGAGCCGCCAGGAGAGGACAGATCAAGTTCTGAATCACCGAACTACACTGTTGAAGCCCTCTTTGCCCTCGAGTGGAACTCTTCACCATCACCGTGCTTATCATGTGGCTAATTCTTTCTGCCGTTTCAGCTGCTTGACCTGCTCGATATCTGAGCCGCCGACAAGGATACTCACCTCGAACAAAAGCTGACAAAGAAGTTTGAGCGCGGGCACAAACTCGACGAGGTTAGCACAGCAGGATCAGGAGCCGTTGTGTCCACTTTGTTATAGTGGTTATCAGGTGTGGAAGGCTGTTAGCCCCCCCCCTCTCAGTGTTTGAGTTAGTTGTTTTAAAGAATCTTAGCCCTGATAAACCTCCTCACCCTAAACAGAACTCCTCTGGCAGTTTTTCATCTCCTGAATAACTTGTGCTAGCCGAACCCTCACTCTTTATTGATGGATCCACAGTTTGAATGTTTTCCCTCCCCCTTGGTCTGTGCCCACCAGATTGTTACCCCTCCCACCCCCACCCCCAACTGAGGACCTGGAAGCAGTACAAATTGGAGGGCGACTGTAGTTTGCACTGCCTAGTGTGTGCCTTATTAAAACCTGATGCATTTAACTGACTAGAAACAGGTTCTATAATAGGGTATGTTCTAACCCCAGAGTTCACAATGATCGTAATATTTATATTTATGACACTAGATTAATAAAAACCTGTTGAACATTTCAAGTTAGTTCTAACTCAACAACAACAGACTGGAGCAACACAAAGTTGTAGGTTCCCCACCTCACGTGTTTGTGTCAGCGTCTGGCCCGATCCGTCTGCAGCACTTAAAAAAAAAAAATCGTAACAATATGTTTTGTTTTTAACTTCTTCACGCCCCGACAAGCTGTAGACCAGCTGAGGGGAGGTTAGGCTCCACCTGAGCAGGCAGCAGGGGTAACGAGAACTCGACGGCGGCAGCCTTCCCTCAGTTCCAGCATATGCAAAGATCTAATGACGCGAGTCGGCAGATTCGTTGTGCCAAGCGTTCTCCCGCTCCCCCAAACGGTGCTGACACCAACGGCAGCTGTTCCACCGGCCGTCTGGTTCAACTCTGAACACGTTCAACGGTCATTACGTGCGTATTATGTTGTATATTTGTTCATTTTGTACTTTTTATTTTTTAAAGATGAAAATGCTTTGCTTGAACTGTTTTTGCATGGGTGAATTTCTAATGAACAAGGCCATTCTAGGCAGTGCCCGCCACTAAAAGGTTTTACACGATTTATTGTTGTTTTCCTTCTTTCCTTTGCGTGTTCGGACTTTTTATTTAATTTTTTTTTTTTTCAACACCAGAAAAAGAGAAGCTGGGTTCTCACAGTACGTGTTTGTTTTTTTGTTTCTTACTGTGGTAAATTAAAGGTATTTCCTGAAGCTTTATAAGCTCGAACAACACATTTAAAAAAAAAAAAAAACAAACCACAATGTTTCCAGTAGATGTAGACCGGAGAAGGCCCCCTTGTTTTTTTATTTTTTCTCTCCACACAATCCTGAAAACCTCTCGGGTCAACTCTGAGCCCAGCTCACGTCTGCCTTTCCTCCAATTCTAAGTGACAAAAGCAAAGACGGTATGCAAACTGGCAACGACAGGTTAGCACTCGGACTACTGCAGAGAGGAACAACCGAAGCTACCTCAGCTTAATTTATTTCAACTGTTTACCGAGTACAAAAACAGTATTTGTCCTCCCCTTAAAGAAAAAAGTCAAATGGAACAATACTGTGTCAACATCTGCAGTATTGTAGGTACCAGGTCAGTGCAGTAATCCAAGAGTTGTTTATATCGCTGATTGTTTTGTTTGTTTGCATTTGAGCCAGATGATGATTGCATAGATTTAAAGAGAAAAAAAAAATGACATGGACTGTATTTGTTGCTTTTTGTTTGTTTTCTAGTGACATTTTAGATCACCTTTTATAGTAACAAGGAATTTCTGCCTCTTCACAAACCCGCCGCCTTCTTTTCTGTCATTTGATTTTCATCTCATTCTATTTATTAAGAAAAAAAAATTATACCTAATATTCATTAAATTGTCTCTTTTTTTGTATGTTTTGAAATGTAACGAATCTGGAAAGCATTACGAGTCCATTGGAGCAGTTTTTGCTGAATTGTGTAGCGTTTGTGTAGCAGGTTTATTTGGCGTTTGTCTGGGGGGGGGATAAAGGGTTTACAGTCTCTCAGGTTCAACACGGGACAAAATGCCCTTCCAGCTTTTTTTGTTGTTCTATTTATTTTATTGTTCTCTTGTTTTCTTTGAGTGGTTACAGACTGTGACATACTGGAAGAGACTTATTGCAAAGAGATTTTTCAGCTTCACTTTTGTGTTGTGAATCCCAGTGAAGAGGAAAAAAAAAAAAGAAACCCCAACACATTTTCACTTTGTTTCCAGTTTTTGCCAAAAGAGTCACTTCTTGTTTGTTTTTTAAAATGAAGTTTTAAACCCATTCGGACGTTAAATGTCACACATTGTAGCCAGTTTGGACTAACAACCAATTTTTGTCTGGTAGTTGAGACTTCGTAGTCCAGTATGCAGAAGGAAAAGGTTTGCTCTCCCCCCCTCCCCACAGTTATGTTAGTCTGAACTTTTTGTAGCTTTTGTCAGTTTTGTTCCTTTGTGTAAAATACACACCTGTTCATAATATTTGAAATTAAACATTTACTGTATTTCTAAATAAACTGCTGTTGATATACTTGAATAAAAAGTTGCAAACTGTACATTTTATGTTTCCACCTTTTGAATCATATGACTGTGTACAAAAAAAAAGACTTGACAATGGATTTGTTTTTGTTTGTTTTTATGTATTAGGGCTCAATAACAATTGTTTCTCCTTTTTGGGTACAGATTTACAGACATATTTTAATCCAGCCTAGCAGATTTTTTTGTTTTTTTCTTTTCTAAAAACATTTATACAGAATTGCTTTCAGGTTTTAAAATATACATATTTCCTTCCTGTATTTACAGAATACCAACGAAACACACTGTATAAAGCAGAAAAGGGGTTTGGGGCGGGCTGATGAACGACGGAGTCAACAGATAACAGCTATGATAACAGTCACAGGGTGAATATTGTGCTTTTTATCCAGAGGAAATGTCCCAACTTGAAAATCAGAACAGACGTCAGCAGGATGACGACGACTCCTCTCGCTTTCTTCCAGAAGTTTGAAGGGGAAGAAAAAAAATCCTATCAATGCTCCAGATGATATCACTATTAAACTGGAATTCCATGACGATCAGAGGGTTGGGGAGGATTTTCTCCTTTTAAATCTGATCTGACCCAAATTTGACCATGTTTCTTCCTGTTTAGCAAGACATTAAAGGAACTAGGTCACACAGAATTAAAAAAAAAAAAAAAAAAAAATCTGGTTTTGAAACTCTTAGAATCCACACAGGATTTTGTATTTTGTTTTCTTCCTGACGCAGCGGCGGGAGAAGCAACCCGTCCAATCCATCAGCGAAGACAGAAACAGTCCCGTTTCTCTTCTCCTTCACGTGTCCTCCTGTCGTGTAAAAACGCCACTGCTGTGAAGTGTTCTTACACCACGAAGATACTTCTGCTCTAACCTACGGCTGTCGAACGCAAACCACTCAAAGCGACAAAAACATGGACCTGCGATGATGGCTTCCACTGATCTGAGTGCACCCAAAGAGACAAAACGTGGTGGGTTCATGAAGATTAGGAAAAAGGAGGACTTCACTTGAAACCAATGGGCTTGGAGATGACTAAAGGGTGGGGGGACGGGGGTCCCTGTGCCTGTCGGGTGGAAGGATGAACTACCGTGACACGTACAGTACTGGAGGTTAGGCATCGGCACCTGGCATGGCTGAGTAGCTGGACATGAGTACATTCTGCACAGGGGTTTGTTTGAAGGTTGAGGGGAGTGGGTGGGGCGGGGGACTGTGTGGACCGATGCTGGCGTCAAGTCCAAGGGTCACCGGCTGACCCCGGCTCTAAGCTGCCGTCCCGCATCGCCCCCTCACGACCGGAGCTCAGCTGGTGTTTGGCGGCGGTCCAGCCCGGGGCCGCCGTCAGCCGCTCTGGATGTACTTCTTAATGACCACGCAGCCGTGTCTGAAGAGCGGGCAGGGCAGCGACTGCAGGAGCGTCCACGTGTTGGTGCACGGGTCGAACGTCTCCATGTTGCCAAGCGCCGGCCCTTCGCTGCTCACGATGCCCCCGGTGGCGTAGATCTTCCCGTCCAGGATGGCGGCACTGCAGACAGACAGACAGAGGATTGAAAGGGATCGTTTCGGATCATTTGAAGTCATGCCTGACGTTGTGGCTGAAAGGAGAGAGTATGGAGGAAAGGGCAGAGGTCTTCGTCCCGGCGACACAAACGTGTGCTGAGCACAGCCGCGTCCTGACGCTCCTGGAGTTGAGTAAACCTCTGACTGACTTCATGAGCTGATCAGACGAACTGATCCATCAGCACACGTTCATTCTTGTAGTAACACAGATGTTACAGGCTTGAAAAAATGAGTTAAAATGGCCTTATCTTGCTAGCTATTAGCTTAGCCTGGAGGTAGACTTCAGGCCTTTTCTCCATACTCCATCACTGCTGATAAGTTACTATTTGACAAAACATCACTCCAAAAATAACAGGACTATCCCTTTAAGATCTAAATGAACATTTCTTGCACCTGCTGCTTCAACTTAAAGGTTTTGTCTTCATGTAGCAGCGTTTACCTTTACTGAAAGTAGTCAAAGAAAGCACATCATGTTGGATTTTTCAGGAAATATCAAAATGGTTTTTTTTTTTTACCTTTTTAGATCTAAAAGTACTTTTAACTTAAACACACTGGGTGAGATTACTGGTTCATCCTGTTTGTTTGTGAACTTCCTCGAAAACTTCAGTTTCAGAAGCTGCTCTTCCAAACACAAACATCCGAGTGTCAACTTGTCAAACCTTCCGCTGGGGTTAGGAATACTGGCGCTTTTCACACCGACTGTCAGGACGAAGCAGTAATAAGAGGTCGTCGGTGTCAGAGAGAGGCTTAGCTGCTGCGGCTTTGAAATGAGAGCGAGAGACAGAGTCGCAATCTGACAAAGACAAACATGCTGATAGTCGAGCTGGAGGGGACGGGACATGGCCGACACTTAAAGTAGAGAGACACAAACATATTGCACAATCACTGACTAATGAAAAAGCAAATACCCTGCAGGAACGTGCCCGTCTGATATGAGAAACCGAAGCAGGAGTTTTGTGCGTGTGGACAGGAGTACAACTTTGGCTTATAAGCTGATTAGAGCTTTGTATCCTCCTACTGGGGGGGGTGTGTTTGGAAACGATCAGCATTTACATAAGGCGGACGCTCAAAAAAAGAGAACCGCACAAACACGGTCCAGCAGATTCAACACACTGTTGGCACGCGGGCGGATTATTACGTAAAGCCTGAATCTGCTCTCCTGCACGATGACCTGCCAGGCTCCATCCTCGGCGCCAAGAACTCCCTCTCAGATATTTCGGAGGGCTCCTCTCTCGTGTTTGCTGCTCCCCCTCCCCCCCCTCTCGTGTCAGACTTAGTTAAATGTAGCAGAACAGCTGCCTGGTGTGTGCTGGTGCAGCTTATCAATAACTCTGACAACATGATTTATGCTGCACATTCTGCACATAAGATCACCGTCTGTAATTGCCTCCCAAATGTATTTCGTGCGTGCCTTTTTTTTTTTTCCTCCTTCCCCCCACTCAAAATCTGGGAAACAACAACAACAACAACAACAAAAAAAGGCCTGGAAACAAGAGTTTATTACCCGATAAACTGCACACCTCAGTGGCTCGACTTGACCGGAATATTAAGGCGTGATTTCCCCCCGCTGTTAATTTTCATTTATCGCCCTTCATGCGTGCGCAAACGGAGTGAAAGTTAGCCGAGGTGGGCTGCAGTTGTTTTGGTTATTTTGTTTAGAACACAAAACCCGCCACCAAACTGTGCGAATCAAACCACCGTCATCACAGAAAAATAAAATTACCTAAATGTCAGTGTGAAAATCAAAACAGTCTGAAGGAAAATTGATTAAATCAAACAGTCTGCTATTGAACGCATGTCCTCCCTTCCCCCTCCCCCCACCGCCTTCCTCTCTCAGCATGACGCACAGCAGCATTACTGTTCAGGCAAATCTTAAAATAAAAAAATTAAGATTTTCTCACCGAGGGCGAAGTTTCGCCGCTGATCTGCATCTTTCGGGAAACAGCGTCAGCTGCTTTTGTTCCCGTTTTAATTAAAATGGCCTGAATACATTTTCCCTGTGCAAACGGTGGTACCACACAAAGACTGACTGATTAATAACAAGCTTGATTTTTTATGTGGGGGTTTTTTAGGCTCTGCTGTGTGAGCCTTAAAAAAAGAAAAAAAATCTTTAGGATTCCACATTAGAGATGTTGTTATTATGGGTGCAAACGCAGAAGCATTAAAGCAGCCTTATTACTATTCAGATTTTTTTTTTTTAAATCCTGTATCTCATCGCACAGCTTTGAAATAAGACATGAAATCATAACTCAAAGTAGGCATCTTGATCAGGACTAGTCAGTAGCTTTTGGTAGCGGTACATCGCACACCATAGACCAAAATTTGAAAAAACTGCGAGAAAAGAAATAATGGAGATTTTAGTGAACGGTACAAGAAAACTCAGCTGTCTTTAGAGCGATAAAGCTCTACTTCACAGTAGAAACATCATTCGAAGTTCAAACAGATCACAGAAAGTTGGAGTTTGCATGACTGATTTGGTATTTGGATGTACCGGGTTACACAATCATCAGGTTTTATGAGTTTGTTTTCCCACAAAAACTCACTAACCCCTCTTACTTCTGTTACTCCTGCGTATACAGATTCCATATCAAAATGTATCTTTTTTTTTTTTTTTCTTCTGTTGCCCGGTGTGTGTCTCTCTGCTTATAGGACTTACGGTTTTCTCTCAGATCCTCCCAGAATGCAGAGAGTGCAGGCCAAGGCGTCCACAGATTCAGGTACGTTTTAAGCGCTCGTCATATCGCCTACATAAAAAAATTCACGTGTGTGACCTTTACGGTCCTCTGCTGCTCACAGTTGAGGAATTTTTAAGATCTGACTTACAGTTTTCACACGGCGACTGTTTGAGGATCACTTTCAGCCTGCTTCTCATTTACTTTAGTAGCCAGGGAGTGACAGACACAGGTGCGTGGTTGCCGTGGTGACCGTAACGAGCCCCCTAGCAGCTTTAACAGTCTTTTCGGTCTTGGTTCTCTCCACACCTCTTATACGAAACGCAAGCGTTTTGTCTCAGTTTGGCTCGTCTCGTATTTGTTGGATTTCTGGTTGGCATCTGCGCTGACAGAGTTCCAGTCTTTAGGTACGACGGTGCTACGGTAAACGCATCTTACCTGCAGAACTGCCGGGAGTGATTCATGTTGGGCCCGGCCTTGATGTTGCCTTTGTCTGGGTCGTAGATGGTGGTGGCTCGCGCGTAGGCCCCTCCCAGGATAAATATAAAGCCGTTTAGACTCACCGCAGGGGCGTATTTGTTATCTAAAGATATGCAAGGAGGCAGAGAGAGAAGAGAAGAGAAAAGGGATGATTTTTTTTTTTTCTTTTCTTCTTTTTTGGGCCTCTTTCTTTTTAGAGAAAACACAGAGCTATTGTTTGGATGTCATTCTCACACACAGCAGACATTTCCATTAAGTTTAATGGCATCAATTTGTTCTTTTTCTTTTCCCTCCTCCACCTCTGGTCCCTGTGCTGAATGAAGAAACAATCATCATCAACATTCTCCTTATCACTCTACAGATATGCCCCTTTCAAGATTGGTTTAAAGAAAAAAAACAAAAACAGATTGGATACCTATACAGAAGAAGAAAGCATGGCTCATAAATCACCCAGGCTTTATTGGGTTCTCGTTCAAAATATGTTTGGGCTTGGAAGCAATATAGAAGAGTTACCCAAGTCCCAATAATTCAGAATTGCATTAGGCCCACTGGCACTTCCATAGATTTATACAAGGAGGGAAGAAAAGAGAAAGCGCAGCGCATGTGTATTTGGCGATACATGAGTGAACAGGTGGGATAATGGATACTGTGCATATTGTATAATTCAGCGTGGGACAGAATATAAGGGGGGAAAAAAAACACACAAAAAAGAAAAAAAAGGCACCGCTGCAGAGTTATAGATGATGGGAAACAATACGAAACAGGAGTTTGTGCCTAACGACGTCGCTGGAAACCCGGAGCTCACCAGCAGCAGCCCCCGCTGTGTGAGAAAAGGGAGGCGAAGGGGAGGGTGGCAATGGTGTTTCTCTCGAGCGCCTCTGCAGCTGGCCAATTTACAAGCAGCATGAATAATGCACAGACACTTGGCCGCTATCCTCGCCGTGTTCCGCCACCGCGGACTGACATCCCTCATCGGCAAACAGACAGCAGGAGGAGTTACGTCTTCATTAGAGTAAAGGCAGCGGAGGAAACGGAACACATTCTCCCCTCCTCCTTTTCTGCACCTTGCCCCAGCTGCTGAGAGCAGGCTGACATGTTTAATTAACGGGTCAGCTCCGGAGGTCGGAGGTCCCTCTGTGATTACCGCACGAGGGGCTCTGTTTGCGCCCGGCCGGCCTCGGAGCTCTCACTAATTGCGCCGCGCCATCATCCTCGGCACGGAGAAATGCAATCACGCTGGTGTTGTGCAGATGTTTACATAGCGCCCACCATCTTACTGTTGGCGTGTTCAACGTTTTGCCAATTAGCACTTGTCAACATCTTACTGAGGCTGCTGGGGATGTTATCACCTTTAGAACCTGAAGAGTAGGACATGTTTGGACCTGACAATCATTAGTAGTTCATCACCACAGTTGTTGGGGTTCTTTTTTAAAGTCTAGTGGTTAATCATATATTTTACCTAAAGTTATAGAATCACGATAACGATAAAAGAAAGGATGATTTGTTCTTCTGGGGCCAAAATGTGTTTATGAAATTTACTGGTGAACCACTGAGCCGCTGACCTGATTTCAGTGTTGTGGCTATGAGGCATCTTCCTCGCCCCCTCAACATCTCCAGCTAAATAAAGAGCACTTTTAACTCAGAGTTTAACTCCTTATAACTGTCCTTTTATTAACCCACTCAAATATTCGTTAGTTTTTTGAAATCACGTTCCTAATAAACGGTTTTGAGCGGGAATTAATATTTTTCTATGAATTCACTTTATCAGTAGGAATTGAAAGGACAGTTTAGGTCTTTAGTGGAGTTCTGGTGGAAGGATAGGAACCAATAATGTTGTGGATAGTTCTATGAATGACCTCCGTTTGGAGAATGAGTTTAATTTTGACCTGATGGACAAGCTGGTCTGAACGAGGCCTTAAAACAGCCCCGGTCTCAAAGTTTTTATAGCGTTTTATGTGAACTTTAGAAACTTTTACACCATTATCAGTTTCACAATACATCTGGCAGACATATTCTGATTTTTTTTTCCCAGCTGGAAGTGCTCCAGGCTGCATCGGAAGGGCTACACCAACTGCTGCTGCCGTTTGCATTTGCAAATACTCAAATGGAGCCGTTTTAAAATGGCAGCAATCAGCTTTGGTCTTGGCTCTGCTTGAACTATCTGTTCTTCTCATCAAACCGATCAGTCTTAAACTCTCATTTCTCCAGACTGAGGCTGTTCAAAGAGCCATGTACAACAGATAAGATATTAAATGTTTATAGTTTTCCCCACAGAAGCTCACTTCAAAAGATCTGAACGATTGTTTTAAGTATGCTATTTATAGAGCCATTCAGACGGTTTGCTGGTGCACCCGGATGACTTTACACCATCACTGGAGTCCAGCTGTGACCAAAATCATAAGGAAGGGACTATTTAAGGTATAGAGAGAACTATGGGTAGGATTGTGAGACAGGATTGGGTCAAGACACAGATCAAAGGGAGGATAGGAGAACATTTGTGCTGCATTTAAAGTGCCCTTAAAACAGAGCAGCGTCTAACACGAAACAAGAAAAGGCATCAAGGTTGATTTCCTGTTCCAAACGTCTTCATCTGTGTGTGTATGTTAGAGAAAAAACTTTAAGGACTAGGAGAGACATCCTAGCAGAAATATGGCCTTCCATATGAGCAAACCACTGGGAGCAGGCCGATGCAACAAGCAGCTTTGTCCACTTTGACTAGTTCCCCATCCACAGTCCTCAAACTCTTACAACAAAACACAGTGGAAGTTTTTCTAAGAAAGCTGGGGGGAAATAGCAAGAGAGACGAACGCAGACAATGTAGAACAATCCTTAGTGAAAACCGTTTCCAAAGTGTTCAGGACCTCACACCGAGGTTTACATCTCAGGCAGAGATGGTTTAGAGGAAAGCTGCACGAAAGTCCTAAAGAGGGGCAGGCAGAGTCTGGATGTGAACTCGGTGAAAGACTCTACGGAGAGACGTGAAATAATCTGCACATCCGACCCGACTGAGCTTAAACCTTTCACAAACATGGTCCGGTCGGAAGGTGGACGGCGCCGTTTCAAAGGCGAGGTGAGGCCGTCGCCGCTAGCTGACAAGTCGAGACAGACGAAGACGTTCTGCCAAACGGCCACAAAGACCAGTCCTCTGATTGTTCATAAATCACTAATCCAGCTGGTCCAATCCCACACAGATGTGAGCTGCATGGAACCAAAGGAGATGTAGGGAAATACACAAAGTTTGTGGCGGACGTCTCCCTCATCACGTTTTCAAAACATAAACAAATTAACTCAGTTTAGTGATTTTCTTGGTGGTTAACAAAACTCTTTTGACCTAAATGTAAAGTTGCTGATTGTCATCATCAATCTTCTCTTTGGTAATGAATCATAAATCGGTTTGGCTTTTATAACTACAGCTCTAGTAATACCTCGCTTGGTGGCTCAAAGGCACAACTGCGGTGGGCTGACTTAGACCCCCCCATTCAGAAATCACACCGAGACGGCTTGAAGGCCATCTCTTAGCCACTTTCTGTCTTTATGAAGAACTGTGTGCAGATGGACGAGGGGAGGGAAGACATGAATCCATTTCCCCATGACGAAATGCAAAAGGCTCGAAAAGGTCAGATTACTTTGTCCGAACTGTTTCTTGAAGGCCATAATTAACGGAGATCAGCACAGCAGTGGCTGAAACATTTCAGCCAAGAAAGTTAATAAAATGGAAGCTTTGGGAGGTAAAGTCTGAAGCTAGCCAAACTTTTTGTGGTTTACAGTAAAGCATTGATTAAAGTGGCGGACTGGCAGTTCCTATTCATGTGGAAAAACAACAACAACAACAACAACAACATTCACATGATGAGAACGTTCTGCCATCATTTCCACACCATGAAATCCAATCTGTATTACAGCGCCAACTTCAGCTTCTGGTTCTACCCTTGAGGAAGAAGTTGTCACTGATTGGTCCTCCTCACATTCTGCCAGACGTTTTTATTTTTCCTCTCCCAGCCTTCCTTCATCGTCTCATTGATATGCCGCTGTCGGTCTTTGTGAGTACATGTGTGTGCCAGCATGGCCGCGTGTACACGGTGTTTTGTGTTCGGTCCCATAAACACAGAACAGTCATTTCTCACCGCTCGGCGCCTGAGGCAGAATAATAACAGGATGCTCTCAAAGGAAAAGCCTCTCTCTCCTCTTTTTTTATTCCCCCCCCCTTCTCCCCCTGCCACAGTAGCTTCTTGTCATCACTTCCCGCCTCACTTTCTTGGACTAACAGTAAGCATCGAGTTTGAGCACTCGGAGGAGAAACAGGCAGGTAATCTCACTCTGCTTTGGCGAACCTCAAGAGGACTGCTGCTGCCGGGGTTCAGCGTCCCTCCGCTGCTCTGCTTTTGTTCTTATCTCTTGGCCTTCAGTGAGGAAGACATACTGGTTTTTTATTTTTTATTTATTTTTGCTGCTGAAGCAACTTTTTCTGCGTCAGCTGAAGAAGCTCCTTGGTGTTTTTCTGAAATGGGAGAACCCGACGGTATATGGAAGCGCTCCTACACTGACAGGGGACTTTGAAACCACGTGATCGGATCAATATTTAAGCAGAAAGTAAAACATCGAGAGGGATTTCCGTGTCCGAGTTCCATCGCTTTAGGATTAGAAAATTCCGCCGCAGATCAGGCTGTACTTTAAAAAAGAAAGAAAATTAACGTCGCCATTTTGAGAAATTATGGTGTGTTCGTTGTTTCGGTGAAATGTTTGAAAATACCATTAGGTGTGATTTGCTAGCACTCAAGAGTATGTGTTGGGGATCACCCTCAGCTGCTCCCACACCAAACTTTAGGTCAGTGTCAGTCAAACTGATGGAGTTGTTCCTAGCTGTAACACAGTTGTCATGTGGAGAGATGTCTGTACTCCGTTTGATGTTACGTCGATCGGCCCTTCAAGTTATCCGGCTGAAGACAAACCTGCTCCTGGCTTTGTTCTTAGTTTGATAAGCTTTGTTTAAAAAGCCCCATCTTACAATCTTGGCTTAGACAGGCTTGGAATGGTCTCATCCCTGGGATTCTTCTGCTCAACATTTCTTTTGCAACGAATTTATTAAAATAATCAACAAATCAGGTTTTCTTGTCTACCTTAGCATTTTTGTGATCGCTAAGGTCAGTTAGCTTCGGTGGCCACCTTGAATTGGACTGTCTGTAAAAGTTAATCAGTTGTACATCCAATGATTACTTTCTAAGAATTTTGTTGAAATCTGTCTAGTATTAGTAGAAGACAAAAAATATCACCCCCCTTTAAGAGGTTGGTGATAAAAAAGGTAGAAAAAAAAAGACAGAAAAAGAAGGTTTTATTACTCCAGCGGTGAAAGAAATACATCTGTAGCTGCAGGGCAACACGGGCTGACACAATCCTCACACCCTCGTAAAACAACAGCCACCAAAGGCTGGTAACCAACCCCCCCCAGGCTGAGGTCAAGGACACCAAAGAAACAGAAACACACAACAACACAGCTGCTGTCTAAACAAATACCTTGTTGTTCCCTCAAATCCCTTTCTATCTCATCTCCGCATCAGCGCAGAAGAAATCTGATAAAAGCAGAACAGTGCTGGAATGGTAACACACACACACACACACAAATATATCACATTCACACAATCAAACAAGTCCAGATCGAGACAAGACCGCAGCCTGTGATAAAGTTTGCCCAAACAGCAGTCGTCATCATTACATCAGCATGGAAATGTGGAGTCAGTCGCAGGTGGAGGAGGAACACAAACAACGAAACAAACAAGACGTCCTCCCGTCAAAGAGCGAGAGGACGAGGTGGACGGGAACACACACCGAACACACACACACTCTCCCGCACCCTGGGAACACAAAGAGGCTTCAGTCCATCGCCGCCTTAAGCTCAGATAAGATTACAACAAGGTAATTGGAACAGCAGAAAAATTTTGTTTTTTTTCCTTTTCTTGCACACAGTGTTCCTTTTTTATGTGTTGTGGGAAGCCTTTGAAATCATGGGGCAAAGTAGCCGAAAGAGGATGATGTACTTTAATTCCATCTGATGGGGACGGGTCCAATTAGGTAGCTATGGAAACACTCCACCTTCTCTACCTCCTCTCATGTCCGTCTCTCTCTCTCTCTCCCCCATCAAGGCGCTCTCAGTAGCCGTACTAGCTTTGGCTGCTACGTCACTCGCGGGAGTAATTGTTCCGCGGTCAATTTCCCGATAGAGCAGCCTGGGCGCGGCGTTTCTGCTCTCGGGTCCCTGGAGTGGACAGGTCGATGGAGACCTGTCTGTCAGCGGGGGGATGTGTATCGAGGTAAACACCAGGAGGCAGCCAGCAGAAGAGCTGTGTGTTCCTTCTGTGTGAACGCAGGTGACAAACCTGCTCCATGATGGGTCACTTTGACAAAACGTAGAAATTAAACGCAGCTTTCTTACTGCAGGTTTTACACTGTCGCCATTTTCATTGTGAAATTACACATGAATTCTATAATATCCTTTTGAATTTCTATCCAGATATAAGAAGGTAGCCTTCAAAACATAGTGCTTATCCACATTGTCGTTTTGGTATTTTGACTGTAAAATGTGGAATTTAAAATGGACTTTTGCAGGTTTTGTCTTGTTTGAATAACATAATTAGCCAACCATTGAGTAGGTCCGAAAATGTGTTAATTATTATTAAAAAAATGAGAGAATAACCATCTAAGACTTCTAAAAGTGTATAATCATTTATCGATCATTGGTTAAATAGTGGCTTTATTTTGTTTTATTTTTTGTACAAAACAGGTTAGAGAAGTTTGCCAAAGGCTGTTTTTCACTAAAAATTAGTTAACAGGAAGAAAATAACCGTGGAGGAGGAGAGGAGGGAAATCCAGAAAGGCTCATAAATCAGGTGTGTCATGAAGAAAAATCTAAAGTCTGCAGCCATGCTAATGGCTCTGTGAGAATGCACAGGCACAGAGGTGCTTTGAGCTAAATCCTAACTTCAGCTCACTAATATACTCCTAATGACACTGCTGCTGCTGCTGCTCCTGCTGTTGTTGTTGTTGTTGTTGTTGTTGTTGTTTGGACAACAAAACATTCCATGTTCCTCATTTTAGCATGACGTGTTAACACACAAGCGTCTGAAAACATGTACAGCTGTGGGGAAAAGAAAGTATACCTTGTTTAAGTCCAGAGGTTTACACATGAGGGCATTCTAAATTATTTACCTTTAACCCACTATTGTACAAAAACATACAACATTTTCTACCATGACTTTGTTCCTTAAAGCAAAAGGCCAAAATGGAGACGTGGAGTGTGCACCCCATGATTCAACAGCTCAGACAACAACATTTAGCAGCAAGAACTCCTAGTCTATCGCAAGCATGTGGAGGAATTTTGGTCCACTCTTTAAAGCGTTGCTTTACTTTATTAAAGGTTTGCTGATATCCATTTCTGTTTAGCTCTCTTAAGGTCCCGCCACGGCATTTCAATCAGGTTGAGTTCTGGACTGGTCCTTTGCTTTTGTCTTTCTTCAGGACCCTCTTCTCTTGCTTTGTTAGTTTTCAGTCTGTGTCCAGCAGTTCAAGACCGGCGTTTACTTTCTTCAGCATCCCATACTGTCCACATCCTCAAACATGAAGGGTAAACACCTCCTTGTCCTGCTCCTCATCATTACCCAGTTTGGTCTAAGCTTCAGCTGTCAGACAGATGGCCTCACATTTGACTCCACAATCCCTCAGTCTACAGAGGAGTTCAGAGTCGACTCAGTGACTTATGGGTGCATTATGGGTAAACATCTCTACTTTGGTCTTTTCTGTCCATAGGACATTGCTCCAGAGGTCTTGTGGTTCATTCAGATGAAACTTCACTAAGATAAGTTGTGCTGCCATGTTCTATTTAGAGAGCAGAGGTTTTCTCCTGCAACCATTCCAAACAAGCTGTACTTGTTCAGTCTTTTTCAACTTGTCCTGTCATGAACTTTAACCTGTTAGCTGAGGCCTGAAGAGTCTGACATGGAGCTCTTGGTTGCTTTGTCATTTCTCAGAGCATTGCACAGTCTGACCCTGGGGTGAATCTGCTTGGACATCCACTCTTAAGAAGATCGGCAGCTGTCCTAAATGTTTTCCACTTGTGGATAATCTTTCTCTTTGTAAAAATTTGTACTCCAAATTGTTTGGAAATGACCTTTAACCCTTTCCAGATTGTTGGGCTGCAACAGTTGCTTCTCTGAGGTCATTGCTGATGTCTTTCCATCTTGGCATTGTGTCAAAACACACCTGTATGCTCCAGAGCAGCAAGCTGACAGAACTGATGATCAGTTAATTACAGCACCTCCTAAATTCTATGAAAGCTGCCAAGGGTGGACTTAGTTTTTCACACAGCTTTTCCATTTTGGCTTCATTTGAGATTAGATTAGAATAATTTTATGTCCCGTTATGTAGAACCTTGGAATTGAAAGAGGGTGGACTTTATTCACCCCATGACTATACCTTAGAGTTTACCTCAGAAACTGCAAGCAAGTGATAAACTGATGAAGAGATTAAAAATGTTGTGGAACAGTAACCTTGGATTGCTTAAAAAATGTCTATTTATGAAGATTTGCTTTTCTTAAGGTTTCTTCTGGATCAAAGTACAATAGAGAGCGATAACAGCACATATTTTGAAGCCAAATCAGCGCAGGCATTTTAACAGCGTGCAAATCTACCGAAACCATCCTAACGAAAAGCCAAAACTTATCAAGGATTGGTGAAACGGTGCACATACAGTAGAACCAGTGACCTTTTTAAGGCCTTGTTGCCTGCTGAATTCCCCAAATGTCATCATTCTCTGGTGTGAGCGCCACAAAGAAAAAAACTCCTCCTGGACTGAGACAGAGGCACAAACAGCAGAGACGGATATCTAAAACCCCTGGCATTTTGGTAAATTTGGCTGAGCTGACCTGTTAAAGAATGAAGCAGCGAGACTTCATAAGCAGCTTCTAATGTCTCTGTGAAGGCGTTCAGTCACGGTCAGGGTTCCCGCAGACGTGCGGCTCGGTAGATGAATATTCGGGGAAACAAAGAGAGGCGCAGAAGAGCGACGCTGCCAAGCTGCTCTGCATCGACAGTCTTGTTGAAAGGACTATTTTTGGCGCGAGTAATACTTTTCAGGAGAGATAGGAAGTCGGTCTTGATAAGTGTTTGTGAAACCCATTTGCAGTTCATGCGGGAGACGCTCCATACCGAGAGAAAACACACACACACACAAACAGGAGTACAGTCTGAGAAACTGCACACGGCTGTATTTGTGTCAGTCGATAAGACAGTGCTGAGAGACTGCGAGAGACGAGGGCGGGGGGTGGGGTGGGGGATAGACAGAGAGATGGAGGGAGAGATTAAAGATGGAGAGAGATGCACGGTGGGTTCGAGAGGCGCTCCCCACCGGCTCGCTCAAATCAGCCCTGGCCCAATTTCACAGGAAGCACTAAACCCGTCCATTATCTCCCGACTCGTTGGCCGTCAGACGCCAGCTCATCCACGTCTGGACAGATGACGATCGGTCTGTCTGTGCAACTGCCTCTGACACACACACACACACACACACAGAGTAATCTCCTGGATGGTTACATAATTCATGCACTGGGTACCTGCACTCCCTTGATGGGTGTGTGTGTGTGTGTATGGCTGAGATGAGGTAAGCAGAGGTTGTGTGTGTGTGAGAGAGAGATATGGCTCTCCTTTCTTCTATCCCAGCTGCAAGTTTTATGACGCCATTCACCCAAAACAAAATTCTTACATCATCAGCATTGTGCTTCACAGCCTGAAAGGAAACCAAAGACAGGCAGCAGCGCTGTGCTGCAGGAGAGGCTGCTTCTAGTGGAAAAACATTCATAATATGATGTTTTCTCCAGTTCTCACCAGTGGTAGTTTTCAGTGCTTTGTTTGTCCTTTTAACACGGGTGTAAACAAGGAAATATGGAGTGTTGCGTCTTGATTTTCAGTCTACTTAGATATAATCATGGAACTATACATAATATGAGATTAAGATAAGAATCTCATCTCAGAGTAACAAGCTTAAGGGCTAGTTTGGATCTTTTAAAGTGGGGTTTTGTGGAAAGGTTGTGAATATTTAATATCTTACCTGTTGTAGATAGCTCTTTGAAAGACCTCAATTTGGAAAAAAATCAAGTTTTTTTCTGTCTGGATTGACGAGCTGACGGCTAGTCCAAGATGGACCGGGACTAAAGTGGATTGCTGCCTTTTTAAAACTACACCTATCTAAAACCATTCAAAGCATTTCATTTAAATGCTACTTTATAAATATTTACATTAGGGACTTTTTTGACGAGGTCATTAAATTATTAACACCTGCCTGTTAGTTTCCAATCAGCTGTGTGGGAAAGTTTCCTGATCAGGAGCCACGTAAAGAGGTGCTGTATGGCAAGCAGTCGTGTCATATAATGCACACTTTAAAACGTTGCATTGTAAATTTCTTTGGCATCCTTTATATAAAGAGTGATTTTCCCACGAGCACTGGCTGAGAAGCTCATTGGGAGTTTTTGACATTTTATGGGGAGATGTTCAGCATTGCTTTTTTTGTGCATCAAACTTAGGCCAAACTAATGAAGGAAAACATAATTTTCTTGCATTTACAGTATTTTCTTAACCCAAAAGAGATACCTTTCTGAACTTTATCAAACTTTGACACATGGCCTGCAGTTTACTTTGTTTACAGCTTCGACTGAGTCAAAGAGAGTACAGTATGAATTTTTAATTTTTTTTATTTTATAGCAGAAATGATAGTTGACAGCCTTGTTGAACGCAACGTGCTACCTTGGTCTCTCCCCACTGGCAAGGCTGGTTTAGTATTCTGAATCTGCTTCTGGGAATAAAAACAAACAAATCATTTGGCATTTGTTTCATTTTTCCGTGGTGCCGAATCCGTCCCAAACCATGAACCTCATAGGTTCCTGCAGCAGCTAGCTGTAGCACCTGCGTCATTTCATGAAGGAATATAATGTTTCCGCCGGCATAACCATGTAATGCAAAACTGACATCAGTGCAAAGGTTTATAAAACACAGTTTACATGAACCACTATGAAATGTTTGAGATTTGAGTTGTTTAAAGACGGCAGTAATCCACTCTGCTCCTGGTCCTATTTGCAGTAGCGTTTAGATCATTAATCTGGTCAAAACTAAATTTCTCCACACTGAAGCTGTTCATCGACAACAGGTAAGATATTAGTTGTTCATAATCAGCAGCAGAACTCCACTTCAAAGGATCTGAACTATGGTTTTAACAATTTATTAGCTTGGATTAGATTACAAAGTAGAAGTTTAGCTGACTCTCAGCACTGTAAAAATTCACAAAGAAATGAGTTAAATTCTGTTTGTTCGGCACTTTCCAAATTCTGTCTATTTTTTTTGTTGTTGTTGTTGTTTTGTTTTGTTTTTGCTGTTTCTAAGCCGGATCAGTACCTTCCACCATTCTTCGCTGGTTGCCTGGGAACTACTCTCAGTTAACAAATATTCAAGCACATAATGCCCCATGAACCCAAAAATAATCTTCTTAGTGCTTCAACACAATGAATTTTGTGGAGGGGGTTTAAATTTCACATGCATGTAATGTTTTGTTTTTTTTTTTCCTCTTTTGTCCAGGCTCGAATGTAGAACAAAAAAAAAGAACTCGCGGTCGCAGAAAATGTTCAAATCACAGCAATCACCCCCACGCAGAACCCTACAAGTATAGTTATTTGTTAAAACACCTGCCCGCGGAGACGATCTTTGCTCTGGGAACGCGTCTAGTGGACCTTTGAGTTGCACCGCGGTGTACACTCTGTGTTTTTCCGGCTGCCCTGGAGTTATGGCAGCTTGGCTGGAGTAATTCTTGTGGCTCTGAATCCTTTAAAGGTCCCCGGTGGCTCAGGCTGTAATGCTCTTCCAGGTTTGGCCAATAACATGTCAGGAGCTGTGGTCGGACTCACCTATCATTTCTCAATGGTCTTTTTATTACATTGACAGAGCAATAATGTGGGAAGAGGAGGGGGGGACGGGGTGTGGAAAACACAGAGCAGGATGATAATTATGATAAGAAAGAGAAGCAAGAGGAACAGAAAAGGTCATAACCTGATATGTAAGAGTTTTTGTTGTTGTTGCCATGGGTATGCCGTGATTTTTTTTTCTTTTACTGAAATAAGCTTTGAGGACTAAAGCCGTGCACACACACAAGGTTCACAATTCAGTGAAGCTGGCTTTATCTTCCCCTGGGCACACGGAGAACATGAATACAATCTCCAATCTATAAAAAAAATGGACCACTATGTGAAAATGAGACATCCACAGTCGCACAAAGCGCTTCGATAATTCAGCCTCAAAGCGGTTTTGGCCGTGCCGCGGCTCTGCCACAAGGAGTTTACGGCTCCGACTGCCGAAGTCAAGTACATGATATGGAACGAAATGTGCTGGGAGTGGATAAAATCGTGGGATTGCCGTTGCTAGGCAACCATAATTGAGGGCCAGTGACTCCTTGTTACACTCCTAATGTGACAGCAAGATGTGAATGAGTGAAGAAGTGCATGCATGTAAAATGACTGATGCCTCTTTGGGCGCACGCTGGTATACATCAGCACGGTGGAAAAGTTGAAACCACCAATTTTTTTTTTAGATTTTACTTTCAAATTTCTGGACCTTTTTTAAAAGTGGTTGCAATTAATGGTACTTTGGAGCTGACAATGCCAGCATGTGTGAGCTTAAAAACATGAGGAAAGTGGAGAAGTTTTCAGCTCAAAGCTCTTTGGAAAGCAGCTCATTGGTGCTGAAATACTATTTTCTAAATCAAACTGTGATATTGTTGTTATTTTTCATAGATTCAACTAAAGAACTTGAATGACAGGTTGGTGGAAACAAAGGTCCGATTTAAAACTGGTTCTTTGTTAAGCCGTCTGTTACGTGTCGTGGTATGAACACTGGTTCACACCTGGAGTTCAGGAAGCTTTTATTTTTTTTGAATGTCTAAATGATTTATTTATAGGTCAGAGTTAAACTGGCTCAACCAACAATAAAAACATTCATTTGAAAAAATGGTCAAGTACTGGACTGAAAGAAAAGCAGCCAAAGTCCAAAGGAAAACTTTGGAAGACCTTCAGAAAGCATGAAAAACTAATGATTAAGATCAGATTAACAGAAAGTCTGGCTGCTTGGAGGGTAAATACAAAGAAACAATGATGACAACATTTCTGCGCACTAGTGTATTATACTGAGTCAGAGCTGTTGTACAAACTACAGAATTTTATCTGAAGATTCTAGAAATGAATCGCTGTAGTGACTAAATCAGGCCTGTTGTGGCGCCGTAGCGCTGCAGATACACAGAGCACAGGGACAGAAGGAGACGAGAAGAAAGAGAGCAAAATCAAAGCCTTTCTATGGACTGGCAAAAAAAAGTGGAACTTCTACTTTGAGTCACGTTAAACTTCTGATGACTGGGAGTCGTCTCAGATCAAATCTGCGGACAGACTGGACAATTTCAGGCAGGGTGTCCAGCGAGAGACGGAGGGAGGAGTTTTCATCGTGTTCAAAGGTTCCTGAGGAAGTTACTCATAAGTCAATGTTGGCCTTTTAAAACTATTCACATTTCTCACGTTTTTCATTGTATATTGTTGACCTTTTCTCTGCTACATTTGCTTGATTATTGTTGACAGTTTGATAAAAAAACAACTTTTGGGCCTTAGATTGCTTGGTATAATAGGGTTGTAGTTTTTTTCCCCTCTATTAAAGGCAATTTTTTGTTCATCAGCCTTATTGAAGTAATACAGTACAAGAACGTTTTGCTGGAGTTAGGAAACTAGAGTCTGCAACACAAACGCAAGCACGTAATCTGTCATTATTGGGGTCGTAGGTTAAGGCAGAAAGGGGACTATGGTAACGTTTTCATAAGGTTGTGTTTAGGCTGTCCACACGAGAATGCAATGATGGCATTTAAGGGTTTCGAATAATACCGTTTAAGGGCTCCTTTGATGCTGTTTCCATGTGGATGCGAGGCTGAAACGATAAAAGACCTTTGCGTCTTTACAAAACGCTGTTCGTGCGTGCACAGGACCTTATGAATGCTCTATTTAGCTTCTCAGATTTACTCATCTGAAAACCCAGCAGGAGAATGAAATAAAATAAAGAGACTTTTTGGCGTATCAAACCACAACCAAGGTCCCCACCGGAAACAGAAAGGTGAAGGTAACAATTAATGCTATGGTGGCAAATTTACCACTTGTTTTTACTTTTCTTACCTATCATGGGTGATTCAATGAAACTCCAGGTATTGCTCTGTGGTACGTAAGACTGAAGGACGCCCGCCGAGCGCCCGGCTTCGTTCACGCCCCCGAAGACGTAGATCTTCCCTCCGCACACAGTGGCAGCCGCTGAATGAACCGGTTTAGGAAGAGGAGAAACCGTCTCCCACGTGTTGGTGATGGTGTCATACCTGTGTAGAAGGAAAAACAACGACAAAAGTAGTTTTCTTAACTTTAATTTAATTTTTGACATTTTGGAGTAAACCCAGACAGGTCAAAGTTAAGGCAATCACCCTTTCATTAGGGAACTCAACTCAAACTAACCAAGAGTTTACAGAAACAGTCGGATTTGGAAGTTCCCACTGCTCTGAATTCAGTGTGACACACTGAGTTTTGGCTGCAGAGCTGACAGATATAATTAGCAGAATGCCTCCACCACCAGGGAAGATGAAAAAGCCCAACTATTACATACAATGACAGCAATTAAAGCAATTACACAAAACAACATATGTTGGGAGCTACAAGCCATTAGTCTCTAGAGTTGGGCTGTGTGTCAGTGCTGAGTTTTGGACCTTTCTCAATGAGCGCTCTTTGGCAGAGACTTCAAGCTGGAAAAACTCAAACGGGCCCGAACAGACGTGGTGAGATAAAAGGGCCTGACCCAAAGAGCCGAAGGAAAATAAGACGTCCGGTTCACCGGACTGGGCCCCCTGTCAAGAGTCGGTGTGTTTTTTATTGGAGATTTCCGACATTTGCATCTGTGTTTGGTGCGCGTGTTTGTGCTCAGACGCGAGCGCGCAGAGCTGTTGACTGGTGGTTCCATTAGCGCCAAGTGTTAGCGATGTAATCCCGCGTCCACGGGCCACTGATCAAAGCAGCCGCGCCGACAGCTCTCCAGCTGGAGCGGGCCTCATTATGGGAAGCAGATCCAGGATCTGTGATTAAAACGCACATCCATTCAGACTAAAGCAAGCCTTCCTAATCAAGGTTGTGTCTTTGTTGTAAAATGAAAAAAAAAAAAAAAAGAACACCTTTGTATAAAAATCTGTCGAACAAAGATTTTCATACAAAAAACCAGGATCCTGCGGATAACAAACCCTACACTTAAAACACTACAGGGAGGCTCGGAAAAGGCAGACGCGCACCTAAAAAGTAGCTTTTTGTTTTTCCTTTTTTTGGGGTTTTTAAATCGGATTTTTCCGCTGGGATCACCAACCTTCATTAGGCCACAGGTGTCTTTTATTTTTCTTTTATGCGCTCGTGTAACAGTATTTACTGCTACAGCTCCCCGTGGCATTTGAAGTCAGGCTGAATTTAAATGACACCGGGGAGCACTACCTGCATCAACCTTCCAGTGAGAAGGCTTTTAGATAAAGTGCAAGAGGAGATGGGCGAATTACCCTTTGGGAATGGTCTCTTCGGGGGTCCGGTAATGTCCTCGGCAGCTGCCGCAGAGAAGGGGGCGGGTTTCAGTCGACTGTCAGTCTGAGGGAGGTGGTGACAGAAGAGGCCACTCTAGATGAGGTGAACTCGAAACACTCAGAAGTGCCAATTAGTACTGTTTAACCACGAACACACACACACACACACACACTCCAGCATCAGACTGAGTAACTGATGAGATAGAGTAACAAACACGTGTCTCAGTCTCTGGCAGATGTAATTACCGCTCAGACCGCATCGGGAGAGCTTGGGAAATTTAAGGGTCAGACGCCGCTGAGTGATGCTGATTGCAGGACAGACAAGAGTCCAACAGGACGGCTGCAAACAGCTGGTCACGATGAGGGAAGAATTAACTCGATTCGACAGGAGAATCTTCACACGGCTACGCCATATTGGTGCAGAAACACAAAGGGAGCAACCGCTAGTAAACAAACTCCCTCCTGGGAGTCAGTGAAGAAGAAGAAAAATACTACTAGTAAGATTCAAACTGGGATATATTTAAACCCACTCTAATCTCACTTATAGACCAATTTATGTAATGATGTTTTTGGAAACAGTTGAAGTCCTGATGGGGGGATTTTCACTCTTTAGGTCCAGTCAGAATCTCAGAAAGGCACTTTCAGGCAGCTGGAGACTCATATGTGACAAACCTGACGAACGGATTCTATCACCATGTGATTATAAAGATTTATCTGTAGTTTTAGCCGTATGATTATGTGAGTGAGCTGAGGAGATAAATGCAGGTTCAATTTGTGCACTCAAAGATATATATAATTTAATATTGTACATCTTTAAATCTTAGACAGCACAAAAGAACCAATAGAACATGCTAAAACATTGCAACCTTTACCTTGTACTGTACTTTTAACCCAAGGCTTATTGTCAAACTTAGTCTCTTGTTGGGCTCTTGTGCCTATTCAAAAATGAAAGCAAACTACATGTAGGGGATGAAACTATTGACAGGTTCAGCTTCTCTAAAATTCTCCTTTTATACCTTTTATGGAAGCTGGGTCATAGATTTGTTTGTGTTTCACCTGAGAGTTAAAACTCTAAAAGCAGTTCGTTTTATTGCTGCTCGTATCATATGTTGAATCTGAGGAGCTCTAAACAAAGAGGAGGATTGATCAAATGATGCTTTGCACCCCTCTGGTTTACAGTCCCCATTAACTGAACACAACCGTTAAACACACTGAAGTCAATTTTATAAACAAAACTATCAAAACCTAAAAGATTATATCTGTGTTTTTAGAGAATGAGCTGAAATTTAGTGTTGCAGTAGATGAGAGTGGTCTCCAACAGGCCACATGAGATCTTCACTTAAAACATGGCTGTTAACTTACTGGAGTCAATTCGGTCTGTCTGTTAGCAAAATATCTCGTAAAGCACGGGACAGATTTTAATAAAACTTTCAGCAAACAATCATTACATGTGTAGCTACAACAGATAAACTTTTAAAGTCAATCCAATTCAAGATGGCCGCCGCAGCCAACTGACATTAGGAAACACCCAAATAGCTGTAAGTCAGTCAGTTTTACAGATATTGAGTGAAAGGATGGTGTGGTGGTAGCTGAGCATTATACCAAACATGTGCTTCAAGCACGACACATTCTGTAATCTTTTTTGGCTTTAAAGTTGGGCATTAACTTTTGGATTCAACTCTGTCTGTCTGTTAGTAAAATATCTCATGAACTACAAGATGAACTTTAAGAAAACTTTCATAAAATGATTATTAGGTGTCTATCCACAACTGATTACCTTTTTAGAGTCAACTTATTTCAAAATGGCCACTACAGATTATCGATATTAGCTAACACAAAGATGGCTATACCTCGGTCAGTTTTACAGATATTGAGCTAAAATTTAAAGTGGTAGTAGCTGAGGGTCATTCACAACACATACTCTGAGCGCCAACAGAGATGTCGCTGTACTGAGTGAAATCAGGCATAAGGTCATTTTCAAAGTTAACTCCTACAAGTCAAAATGCTCGATTTTTAATTAAAATACGAACTGAAACAGTTAAGAGCACTTTTTTGGGAAATTTACTTGACTCCAAAGCATAAAATTATATTTGTGCCATCCTTAAGGCAGAAGAGGATCACTTTCATGAGAAAAACACCTCCAGGCTCGTGAGTTAGAAGAACAGCGAATAGTTTGAAGCTGAAATAAAACCACGCAGCAACAACAAAAACAGACCTAATTCTAGTGTTGGGACTTCATAGTTTGATGAAGTTATTCAATTCGGATCAATGCTTGCATCATCCTTTAGCGCACTTCAAAACAGCGAGCAAAGAGGAGCGAGAACACGGCCGAGCAGAATACCCAGAGTGCTTTTCTCTCTCTCTCTCTCAGATAATAACACACTCATGTGAAACACGCGCTCTCATTTCACCAGGAAGCATATTACCCCAAATGGGCTGTAAAAAGCCATTAATGTAAACAACGGCGCCGCTTTCACTCAGCCGTGAGGGTCAGGAGTTCTCCTAAAGAGGGACACGTTTGGGTCAGGAGGATTTCTGTGTCTCGGGACGTCTCCGAGGTCGCCCGTTTGATTGAATTCATTACACGAGTGATTCACCGTCGAGCATTTAATACGAACCGTGACATTAAGACTGACAGTAAAAAGATAGGAATAAACATCTCCTCCGAGGCAGAGGAGACTGAAGATGAAATGACAGCAAAAACAAGAGTATCTGTGCCTCTCTCTCTCTCCTGTAAAAAGGTAGGCTTATTTATTTTTTAGTTCCCTACTGCTGCTGCTGCTGAGCCACTCTAGGAGTTTATCCATCAACGTGTTATGCTGCATCGATTGCGTTTTTAAGGAAAAAAAAAATAAAAAAATTGTTTGTACACAAAGACTGATCACCGCTTGAAGCCTGGTAATCGCGCGTAGCTCCTGACGGGGTGCGTTTCATCACGCAGGGACAATCATCTCTGAAATGCAGCTGCGGGATTACAGCAGAACAAACCACGCAGGATTGGGTGCTTTTACGCCGGCTGACAGACACAAAGACAGACTGATGGGAGAGGGGGGGGGGACACCGAGAGCGGAAGGCAGAGAGCAGACTCCCGAGCAGATTTGACTCTGAATGCGTTGATGAGAAAGCGCGGCCACTGAGCCACAGCTGACACGTCGACTTTTCGGAATCATAATTTAAAATCAGGCAGGTGGAAGGCAGACCCCGGCTGCGCTGCGACGCCAGTGCCAGCTACCGTCGTCCTGGCCTTTGTTCTCTCGTGACCAGACTGGATATGAGCCATAATGTCTGAGGACCACAGGTGAAATTGGACAGTTGCCGTGGAAATGATGCAGTCGCACCTGCCATGTTTGTTTATGTCCACTCTAGACGACTTTTCTAGCTCTCCACTTGCCTGCCTGCTCTGACTAACGCTAATGAAAACTAATATCTGTGCTTAATATATCAGTCGGCAGACCATTAGGGGACGACACGCGCTAAGTGGCAGGTGCTAAATAAAAGGCTGGGAGCGAATTAACTGAACGGCAAATTCAAAAGCGGAGCACATACACTGGAGGTTGATGGACAGGTTACAAAATCAGCCGCGAGGTACAGTATATTACAGCAAATTCATATAAATAGTCAGGAGGACTAAGAAAATACATTTAAACCATGCAGAACTTAAAGAAAGCGTCAGGGACAGGAAGGTAGCTCTGCACGAGGCTAGAATGGGCTACCGGCCAGAAGGTGACAACTGTTAGTGCAATTATTCTGAAATCAAAGAAATGGAATGTGACCATCAATCGCTCTCGGGCTGGAGCTCCTTGCAGGAATTTGAGGTGAGGGATCAGCGCACAGCTCCACGAGAGGAGCTTCTTAATGACCTGAAGGCTGTTAGGACTACAGTCACCAGGAACACCACAGGTAACCCCCACCCCCCCGAAGGCCTCTCTTTAGTTCAATGAACATCTAAATGATTCAGAGAAGACGTTCTGTGTTCAGATGAGACCCAAATTTAAGTTCTTTGGCGTCAACTCAACCCGCCGTGTTTGGAGGAGGAGAAAGGCTGAGTATGGCCTGAAGAATGCCTTCCTCACAGTCAAGCACGAAGGGGGAAACATCATGCTTTGGGGCTGTTTTTCTGCTAAGGGTACAGGACGACATTGCTGCTTCGAGCAGCCAATGGGCAGGGCCATGCACTGTGAAGTCTTAGACAAGGAGCGTCTTCCCTCAGCAAGAACCCTGAGGATGGGTCATGACAACGTATCGCCAAGGCTGCAGAGGGGTGGCTAAAAAAGAAGCACATTAAGGTCAGGAAGTAGCCTCGCAACTCTCCAGACCAAAATCTTACGAAGAAACCATGAAGGAAAGTGAAGCAGAAGGATTTATAGAGTTTCTCTAGAGATCTGTGACCAACCACAAGAACCGTCTTACTGCTGTGCGCGACAACAAAGGTTTTCTCACCGAGTACTATTTCATGTTTTTCTTGGAGATCTATTTAATTATTTTTGTTTCATTTCAGTAACATTCAGATGTTATGTAACGTGCAACGATTCCTTTCCTTTACCCGCTTGTTCCATTCAGAGTCGCGGGGAGCTGGTGCCCATCTCCAGCGGCGATTGCGCGCAAGATGGGGGACGCCCTGGACAGGTCGCAAAGGGACACAGGGACACAGGGACACATAGAGACAAATACCATTCACTCTCATCCAGAGACAATTTAGAGTTACCAATTACCCTAATATGCAAGTTTTTAGTCTGCGGGAGGAAACCGAAGTACCATGCATGCATGTTATGTATGGTGTTTTTTAAAATTTTTGGTTAATAATCTGTTTCTGTCCAAACCAGCCACTAGAAGGACAGGTTCTGTGTACTTCTGGTGCCGGTCCCAAGCCCGGATAAATGGGGTCGCTTCAGGAATGGCCCCACATGCTGATCTAGGACTGCCCTATCAGCTCTACGACAGCGTCGACGGACTTGGAGGAAGGTGCCCTGATGTGGTGACCCCCTGATAAGAGAGCAGCCATAAAACAACAACAACAAAAATATTTCTCTCCATTAAAACAAAACTACCATAAAAAATAAGAGCTTGTTTATTCGTCTGTAAGTGAGCAATGTTACAAAAGCCAGCAGGGGATCGAATAATTACTTCAACTAATTATATATAGTAGGGGAAATAATAATTTGAGCCTCTGATGATTTTGTAAGTTCATCCCTGCATTTTTAGTGGCTAACAGGAGTAAACAGCGGCGTGTGCTGCTCCAGGCTGATGACTGCAAGAGCAGCAGGATGAGAATTAAATTCCAATGAATATTAATCTGCGAACACCACAAGACGTTCACCTCTTCCTACCCCGACTGACTCCCAGTCAGAAAGAGATGGCAGGTAAACTGACTCTGACCTTCACCTGGTATCAGTTGCTCCTTATGTGGACGAACAAGTTTCCACCCAAAGAGAGGGTGGTGTTTGAGTCGCCGACGATCCTCTATCTCTTTACGCAGGGCTTGTGGCCTCACTGCAGCACCGATTCAGAGGAACTGAAATCATTTCCTATTCAAGTCACTGCAAAAACACGAGGGTTCAAAACTGAATTATAAAAAACCTCCTCAAAGACTTCTGATCAGTCAAGAGGCCGCTCTCTTTTCAGCTTCCCTTTCCCCCCCTCTCTCTCTCCTTTACAGGCCCAGCTGCTCCTCCAGAGGAAGGGAATCCTTCCAAAAGCAGCTCACGAAAATATTGTTTCTAATGACAACCGAAGCGTTTTAGAACGCAGCTGGGAGCTGTGGTTTTAAAACAAACACAAACCAAAGGAAACAGAGGAGGGCATTGATTTGGGAACCATTTTCTTAGTCACGGATTAACAAACATTAGATAGTAGGATTTACGGGAGCAGTACGGCGTCAAAGGGACCTCTGAATTAGAAAACTGTTCGTGTTCACGCATGGCCTGTAGGACAGCACCTGAGCTCTGTGGCACAAGCAGGACGCAACAGATCACAGATCAGATCGTACAGCTTTTTCTGTCTGTGTCTGTTACCGAAATGCCAGAAGTCGTCATTGGCTGCACATCTCCAGTTAACTTTTGGAGACTAATTCAGTCGGTTTTAGAGATATTGAGGTAAAAAGTGTGGTGTGGTAGTAGCTGAGGGTCAATCACAACACATACTCTGAGTGCTAACACATCGAGTGGGACATGTCGCATTACATTTGGTCAAAGTTTGGCCAAAATGGCGACATTTCTCAACCCCAGATGGTCTTGGTATGAAATGACTTTTTTTTTTTACTTTCAAATTTGAGTGATAGATTTTTCTCAACTTTATTGCTTTTTAGACATTTGGTCCTAAAGATTAGGGTCTTCGTGCTCTTATTTCCACCTCCTCCTATGAAGCAAACGGGATCGTCCGTGTGATCGTGGCCACCGCCAGTCCGGAATGTGCCACTTGGCGACGGCGCAGCAAAGTGTGGAAAATGTGGCGTACGAGCAAAAAATTGCCCCTGCGTTGTAACGTGAACTAAGAAAAAAGTACATCTGAGGCACAGGTCGTTAAAAAAGAAAAAAATGAATGTGTGCGGTGAAGTGTCAACCTCGACATCCGCTCGGCGGTATCTAAAAGCAACATGTGCGCGTAAGCCCCTTTATTCTTCTGATTGGAGGGCGGCCCTCTACCCTCAGCCGGTAAATACGGCGTACAGCAACGCAACGCTGAAGTGATTTTGTCATTGCCAGCCATACACTGTCCATCTCCATCCCATGAACTGGCTGCTTCTAAAACACACAAAACGAGACGCAATCTAATCACTGAGGAAGCACCCGCGGCATCGAAGCCAGAGTGGTTAACCGAGGCGCGAGATAGGGAGGCACACTTTTCCTCCTTTTCTCTTCATCACACGTGCGATAATTTACAATAGACGGGCCTGCCTGTCACCGAGATAGTGACATGTATAATTTCCCCCGAGAGCAAAACAACCTTATTTATAGAGAGAAAAGAAAAAAAAAGAATAACACCTGGGGTCTATAAACCTCAACGCTGACAAAAAGCTCCATTAAGAGTCAGGGAAGAGGCTCATACGGCGGCAGCTCCGAGCGCACAGGAGTGACATCCAGACAGGAAACACGCTCATCCGTTTAAACCGTTACCTGGGCTTACAACCCCTAACATCCCACAGCAACGGGACCTCTAAACACGCCACGCAAGTGCTGAAACTATTTACAGTTTCTATTTGTCAAAATAAAAAAATAAAAAACAAAGGCTGCAGAGAAGGGCTGATGTTCGAGATCGTATCGGGCGGCAGCTCGTGTCCTCAAGTTACAGATTTGCGCTAATCCCTGCAACACTTCAGCTATCTGACGGGCGCACGTCGACGCTATCGCCTGGGTTCTCGGGTTTGTCTTCTGGCAGCACACACACACACACACACACCGAGTTATAGCTGATCTCTTTAAAGTGGATTAAAAAAACGGAACGCGTCAGTAATTATTTGTTAAACAAAATGTTTAATGGAACTCCAAAGTGCAGCGCTCTTTAGGTTCAGTTGGTAAAACTCACTGAGTTCTAGCCATTGTTGTGTTGGCTCAGGATGATTAGCTGTGGTGTCCATCTTGAATTGGATTGACTCCAGAGATTAATCAGTAGTAATTGTACATCCAATGGTTACTTTCTGAGAGTTTAAAAAAAATTCCTCTGGTGGTTCATGAGATATTTTGCTAACAGACAGAAAGAGCTAACTCCAATAGCTAAAGGTATAGTTTGAAAACAAAGCTCTGATGCAATCGGTTAGTGCCTCAGAGTATGAGTTGGGAATGACTCTCAGCTACTACCACACCAAGATTTTATATTCAATATCTAATTAAGACTCAGTTACAGCTGTTTTTGTGTCAGCTAAGGTCACTTAGTTGTGGTGGCCATCTTGAATTGGGTTGATTCCAAACGTTAATGAGTTGTTGCTGTACATCCAATGATTACTCTCTGGGAGTTTCATTAAAATTCGTTCAGCAGCTCATGAGATGTTTTGCTAACAGACAAATGCACACAGAGACAATATAAAAAAAACTTTATTGCCCACCCTCTGGCTGCAGGTGATAAACACCGATTTCTAAAAGCAGCCACTGGCTGTTTTGACTTAAAAATAAACAACCCACAGCTTTAGGATGGGTCACTGGAAACCCTTAAATCAGCCAGTCTCCACTGCAAGCCCCCCTCATGTCAACATTCTCATTGCGAGCCTTATTGCCCGCTGATATTAGCATTTTGCTCAAAGCAGGCATCATTAAACCCAAAGACTTCAATAGGAAGTCATCCATATGCAGTGCCATGTTCAGCAGAGCTTAATTTGGTTTCTATAATGCCACTGGAAGAGGGGAGCGGCGTTTGGATGTGAGCGCATCAATCCCTCATAGCCCTCTGTGTCCTGTCAGAAGTAATGAACTGAGAGCTTGTGATTTGGCTGGAGGAAAACAGGGCCGCTGTGTGAATCAGCTCCAGTATCAAAATCGGGACACAAAGTATTTTATTAAGTTCAGGTAAGAGATGATTCTTGGGGAAAATCGCAGAACTTTTATGTAAGGCCTCGTTGGGTTTTCAGACCTCGAGCGCGGATGTTCCTTTGAGAGTCGATACATCCATACCGGTGTGAACGCTGACTCAGCAGTCACACTGTTGGTTTCCTTCTTTTTTTTTTTTCCCCCCATAAGTGTTTTGCAATCGAACTACTTCTGCATATTTTGCTATTTAAGCCATTCATACATCAAAACGTTCAGCTCATGGGTGCTATGAATTTTGGCTTTTGTCATTTTTATACTTTTCAAAATATTTAACTTTATTTAAAAATATTTCACCCTCAGAAATACATTAAGAGCCCTTCATAAACAGTGTTTTTTTTTTTTTAATCTGCTGCAGATCTTATGCTACGTTTAATTTTCAACTACTGCTCTGCTACTTTTAGGGAACCTTTCACTACTTCTAGTTTTCATTTTGCTACTTCAGTTTTATTCCAGCTTTTTGCAACTGTTAGCTTTCAGCTACACAGTTGCTACTTTAGCTTTTGCTACTCTTTTTGTTACTTCTAGCTGGCCTCGTACTATTTCTAGCTTTCATTTTGCTTCTTTAACTTTTAGCTTACTTTTGCAACTTTTAGTTAGCTTTTCACATCTTTGAACTTTTAGCTACTTTTGCTACTTCAGCTTTAAGCTAGATCTTTGATAGATTTAGCTTTTGCTACTTTTACCTAGCCTTTTGCTGCAATAAGATCTTAGCTAGGCTTTTGCTACATTTAGCTTTTAGCTAGTATTTTACTCATTCTAGCTTTTAGCTAGTGGCCTGCTTTTATGCGTTCAACAACTTAGCTTTAGCTGTCATTCAGCACTCAGCATTCACGCTCCAGTTTTTTCAGTTTCCCGTGGTGTTACACCCAACTTTGCATCAACCAGATGGTTTGTCTAAGAAGTCAGATGATGGAGTGCGAGTCCATCTTTGTTGTGTCAGAGCACATGGCAGAAACTGTGCGCCTAATAGCAGGATCTTTGCAACTGAACTTTAGCATCAACTGATGGAGTCAAGCCTGTTTGTCTGTTAGCAAAATACCTCGTTAACCACTGGATGGATTTTAATGAAACTTTCCTAAAGTAATCCCTGGATGCACCTCTCTAACTGATTAACTTTGAGAGTCAGTTCAATTCAAGATGGCCACCACAGCTGGTCAACCTTAGCAAACACAAAAATGACTATATCTCAGTCAATTTTACAGATATTGAGCACAAATGTGGCATGGTAGTAGCTCCCAATTCATACTCCAAGCACAAGCAGTTGGCACAAGAACCCATTACACTTTTCATACCATAATCATATTTTCAAGGTTTGATCAAAACAAGTACAACTCCCATCATCTCTGGAATGAAAGGCAGCAGCTAATATGCATTCTGTGAAGGAATGTTAGGCATCCAATTTCTTTATTTTTGAAGGCTACTTCCTAATTGTGGGGAGACACTAATAATTCATGGTGAATGTGCAGACATCCACAAAGCTACGGCCCGTTTATAGTTGGAAATTAAATCAACACTAACGACTGACGAGCGCCAAGTAGATGCTTATGACATTACATTGTCTAATTCAACCTGTAATTTGACAGTTTATCCCGTCATTCTCCGTTCGCAGACAGATGCCGTCGCATGTGGCAGGAGCAACTCGCGCAAAAACCCACCTTTTGCCAAGCTCCATTTCACAAAACACAGCTCCGAGCAAATTGTCAGACAGGAAAATAAAACCAGCAGCGTTGTGACAACTAATTTGAACTCGTTTGCATGCACCTCTGTTTCCCCGTGTTGATTTCCTCTGCGTGTGACAGCTGTTTGTACCTGTGTTCTCGCTCCCCAGGTTGCTAATCAATGTCTGATGCTAAAATCTACCGAGGCCTACTTTAGGGAGGGTGGGGGGCTCGGCGCCGCTCTGAAATGTAAATGTTTGGTGTATAGGTGGGGATGATTTTCGCTGACGTGCCTGGAGCTTTACCGGGGGGACGGGGAAGCAGACGCAGATCTTTGTTTTGAACAATTAGCACCAAGACCTAAAGTAGGGAAAACAAAATCCGCAACGGTTTTGAAAATTGCACGGCGCTAACCATCAGTTTGGGATTATCGTTTTGCATTACGTTTTAACTAGTTACAAGAGTTTCACAGTTCACCCCTTTAAACTAAGCTTAACGTCGTAGAGATGTTGTAGGAACCATGTTGACTCTCCACGCCAAGTTAATTAGTATATTATCTAACAAACTTAACTTCTTTTTTTTTTTGTGTATTTCAATTGTAATAAACTGTAAATGCAGTTATTGCTCTTACAGCTTTATTTGCCATGTAGTAAAACATTCAAAGCAGTAGCACAGTTTTATATTAGGAAAAGGGAGGTCATTATGATAGCAACCTTAGCATTTAGCATGCAGCTAACTAACTTTTGTGAAATGTAATACAGCACATGTAAAGATGCTTTGGAGTTTATTATAAGACGGCGTTTTGAGGTCCATTTTATTGCATCGGTTTACATGAGAAACATCTATAATATTGGGCTAATATTGGTTTTTAATACTTCAGGAAACTCCACATTTTTCCTGTATGTAGGACCCAGCAGCAGAACAAGAAACAGTCACTAAATATTATGTATTGATTTGTGCTCCTGAAGATTACATTTCCTTTATTTGTGTAGAGGGATATGGAGCTGCGAAGTCTTGAGTCATATTCCTCGTTTCTTTTTATTCTGCTTCCAGAGAGCCAGAGTATTTTGTAATTTAATAAAATGGTCTTGATCAATATATTTTTTTTAAGGTCTTTCAAAGCTTTTCTTTGAACTTTGACTGTTTTTTTATTCCTTTTTTGTTCAGTAGCCTTCCTGACCATTTTCAAAAATGTTTTTTTTTTAAAGCCACATAATTTTGCCCACTTTAGAATATAAAACGGCTCCTAAACCCAAGGAATAAACCAGTGTTGTGTCGACAAACAATTTAGCAGAACCAAATTTAAATTGGCTCTTCGGGCTCTTTATCACCAGCAGATAATTTATTCTTATTTCTTTAGTAAATCAATGAAAAATACAGAAGATAATGCAGTTTGACACATAAATTAGTCTTTTTGCACCAACAAGGTGATTCCCAAAGAGCAATTAGCAAATGATCAACTGAAGGATGATGCATCTCTCAGCTCGTGTGTCGGGTCTGTGCCGGAGTTCTTAAACTCGGGACTTTCAGATACTGTTTATTGGCTGTAGATACATAGGTTTATAATCCTGACGCTTTTACTTGTGTCCTCCATTTTAAGCACATAATGTACATTATGCTGCCATGATCGGGTACAAGGACTGGACTAAAATTATGAGTGAAAAAGCAGAAAAGAAAAACATTGCCAGTCCTTCGTAAAGCCTGAAGAACTATCGATCAAGATCAGCAGAAAGGCTGGCGGCTTGGACGCAGAATATAAAAAAATGAGGGTGCTTTCAAAGGTTTTCACAACTTTGTATATACAAAACGGTTATACAGTGAAATGTCTGCGTTGGTTGGTTTCAAAAGCACTGCTGAGTGGCACACCTGACAAATATAAAGTATTGAACCAGTGGCTTCAATAAACTTGAGTTGAGAACAAAATGTAAAATACAACTTTTAATTAGAAACACATCAGTTCTGAGCAAAGTACATTTAATGTGTTAGTATGTAGTCCAAAAAGGTTTCTCTGTACAGCAGCATAACGAGGAGAGATGTCTGTACTAAGATTAATATTTTGCCATAATACAATGTGATTACCTTCTAGAATAAGCACTACCCTGTTACAAAATGCTCAGATTGTTGTACAATATGGATTTTAGTGGAATTATGTGCAAACACTGCAGTTACTGGACATCCACAAACGCTGGTGGTGATGGAAATGGACGATCACTTCTTACATTAGATGTAATTTTACCTTTCGCTTTCTTCGAGGTATAGAAAAATGACACGACGTGTCTTGAAAATAAATCCTCATATTAATTCTACCACAACAGAGAGTAAAATTTTCTTGCTAGCATGATAAATCTGGCTCCATCTGCAGTGGACACAGGAAGTAGTTCAGGCTGAAAGGACAGCTCTAGTTGAAATAAATGAGTTATTGGTAAATTATAATGGTTGACATGGTTACATCGACGACTGATTTAACTCTTGGAGTTAACAAGATGGCTTCCACAGCGAGGCAACCTTAGCAAACACAAAACGGCTGTAACTCAGTCAAATTTACAGATATTAATTAAAAGTTTGATGTGGTTGTAGCTGAGATTCACCTCCAACTAATACTCCAATCTTCAACACATCGCACGGGATCTTGCACAATTGCACTCATTTGCAAGATATGACCAAAACAGTTTTAACGCAGTCATTTCTCAACATAAGGTGATCCAAGCTGAAAGGCGGCTATGATAGATATTCCTTCAATGAATGCTAGGCCTTTAAATCTAGACTTATTCTTGAATACCTTCAGATTTGAAACGGCTGATTTAAACTTTGAAACTCTTCTATAATCATGAACCCTCAACTCTCCCCAGCTCTCCTGAAGGGCAGCAGCACTGTTGCTCTTGTTATTTGCTCACTGTGCACACATCTGACAGACTGTGTGCGATGACATCTGGGGATCTGATGGAGTCTCGGTCTCCGTATGAACAGCCTGGGAGTGCACTCATCTGACAGACTGAAGTCAAGGTCAGTCAGAAGACGCACACGAAACAACTGCCGTCGCTGTCGGAGAGCACAGGCGCTCACACACAACTCATTAACTCTGATGGATTACGGCACATTTCGGGCTAATAACAGACATGCTTTTAGACACGATGCGTAGACGCACACAAGCTCACGGAGCAGACTAGGGGAGCACATGCAAACACAGATGGACACAGACCTGCCACCTTTCTGTCACCTTCAGCTAATCCCTGGGAGACAGAGAGCAATCCATCCACTGGCCCCACAGATTTACCCATAATCCCTGAAAATGAACTCATTCAGAGCACAAGCCTCCTTCCTTGGCGCCTCTGCACACGATTTGGCCACACACGCAGACATTCAGCATTTAGAAAAACTTTCGATATGCTGTACAACACTTGTGTAAACTTAAAAAGGCACCTTGAGAAACTATCAGGAAAAAGAAGTTTGGGGAGCCATGATAATACAGAGTGTGTGTGTGCTCCTTCTCCTTGCGTGTGTGTGTGTGTGTGTGCAGACGCAGATTTAATTGGATGGGAATGTCACGTAGGACAGGGGACATGAGTGCTGTCGGTGGTGTAGGTCGTACACCAATTACTGCTCCTTCACTCTTCAAAACTAGATGGGAGATGGAAGGCTGAGACCTCACTTCATTACCAAAGGTCGCTTCTGTGTTGATAGCAGCCAAGTAGGGCATCACTGTGGGGGGGCTGAGTGTGTGTGTGGGGAGGTGTGAGGTGGGACGTTTTCTTCTTATTACAGAGTCTGCAAACTAAGACATGCTGCATCAACGTGGCTGGTATGCATGGCAACAGAAAAAGCAATGATGACTGGGTGTAAGAAAGCACTGTGCGTGTGTGAATTTAATAACGTCAGGAAGATTAAAGAGATAGTTCAGGCCGTTTGAAGTGGGGTTCTGTGGAAAGGTTATGAAAGCGCTTCATTTTTAGGAACTAGAGATCGGAACTGACCCAACTGATGAGCTACTGGCTTCACGGAGTGAAGCCAAAGTGGACCGTTGCCATCCTAAAACAACTCCAATCTTAAATATTTCACCGCGTTTCATTCAAATGTTATTTCATAAACCTTTACATTGACAATAAATTTGCATTGCATGATTATTCCTACAATGATATTCCTGCAGAAAGTGCCCTGGACTGCACAGAAGTGATACAGCTAGATTGAAAAACCATGCAATGCACAATGAACAACAATGTAAGGGTTTTTATAATAGCATTCGGCTATAAAATGATCTTTTAATATGGCAGCAATCCACATTGGCCTTGACCCCACTCAGATTAGCCATTAGCTCGTAAGGCCAAAATTAAACTCATTCTCCAAACTGAGGCTGTTTTAAGAGCTTTCTACAGCAGGTTAAGATTTTTTTTTTTCCTAAACCTCTCCACAAAAATAAACTTAAAGAATCAGAAATTTCACTTAATTGTTTAATTGTTGCAAATAAATTTTATAATATGATTGGGATATTTTTAGCCATGTACCCTTGAATAACTGTGTTACTGTAACCATGACCTGTTTTTATTCAAACAACAAAAGGAAAAGGGGTTTTATAGACTCTGAAGTTACGTAATCCTACATACACATGCTTACTTACAAACTCTGACCTGCACTAAAGCTAGGAAAATGTTTGCACTTATCGTAAGTGCCTACTAACCTTGGCTGTGCGCATACACAGACACACACAGGACACATCTATAGCAACTAGCCCTCCCATCTCCCGTTTTCATCCCTCTCAAGATGCCGGGGAGGTGTTGTTTCCAGATTTTGAGGAAGGCTTGCTAGGTTTATACAGCGAACTGACTGCCAGTCATCTGAGCAGCATCTGTCACGTCCTAAGCGTTGATAATTCGCCAGCAACAATGTGCTGCAACATGCGCAAGTGGACAAAAGGCAGGGAGGCAGTCAGATAACGGGGAGCATACAGTGCGTGCTCAAAGGGGAGGAAGGTAAGATTAAGTGTGAGCGAAAGACGGCAGAGGAAAATAAGGGAAGAAAAATGTCTGGCTATTTGGTAAAGGCTGAAAATTGTCTGAAGTGCCAGCCCATCGTTTATCAGCAAGGCAGAAGCACATGTACCATGTACCACTCATTACCTGCAGGGTCTTTCTGCCTTTCCTTAATCCTCAAGCACACCTGCTGCCAATCGCCAGTGTCTTTCTGTAACTGCACACCCTCGACGCGCCATCTACCACCTTCCTCGTCTCCAAGACCCCGGTGCCCCATTAGAGGACAATGAAGGGTAGACGCTGTCTTTGCTCGAGCGTGTCAGACACATACGACATTACCAGCCTCGCGGGCCCCAAATACACCCATCATCTTCCTGCCCGCCTAATCATCACCGTGAAGAGGCAGAGGGAGCAGCGGTGCAGACGGAGCAGGAGAGGCTGGAGATTGTGGTTAAAAGAGGAAAGCAGGGGGAGGACAGAGGGAGATGACGAGGCACGTATAGTAAGAGATGTGCTAATCTGCCTGATGTGGGCCCACTGGCTTTTTCCCTGGAGCCTCATTATTACTGAAAGATATGGAAACTCCTCCATGGAGATGGGAAATGACAGCACATAATAAGGAGCGAAATGTTTCTTTCTGTCAACACACAACACAGACATTCATGAGGCTATTTGTATACATACAGAACACACATTTTTAAAAATGAAGCACAAACGCTGCCACGGTTCCCACCACTTCTGGCAAGCCGTCCACACAGTATTTCCAAACATTAGCTCAGCATCCAAAGGTGGCTAATTAGAACCCAAATTTAATAAATGCAGCCCTGCTGCTCGTGGTGACATAAAAAGGGCGAGTGTGAACTTTAAAAGCCTGGGAGGAAGAAGGAAAGCTTGGGGCTGAGGACGAGTTGCAGGGTGAGGTGCTGCCGTGACAGCACAGTAGGGACCAGTGCTGTGAAGTTGCTAATCCTGAGGAGTGGAGATTAGCACCACCAGGGGGGAGGGGGAACTGCCTCAGCGAGGGGACTCTGGGATCCTGATTGTGCCCAAACATAGTGCCATGGTGTGTGGCTGCGTACTGGCCCCAGGGTGGTGTGTAGCCGAGTGTGTGGGAAAACAAAACGCATGCAGAAACACACCAACTTATAAACGACTTCCACAGCAACTCTCCTGTTCATGGGTGGGGGGTGGGGGGTATAAGGATGTCTCCACAAGAGCTCATTGGTTCCAGTGGGACTGATGATGCAGAGGCTCATAGGCCCACCTGGAGCTGCTGCATCTACACTGGCCCCCACCAACTCATCTCGTCTTCTAAACTCTTCTTGGCTTGCACCTCTTCTCTCTTTTCCACTCCATCTTCGCCGTCTCACTGCAGGGACCCGGACACCTGGGGCTGCTGAGACGCAGGATGCTCCGGGGGTGTCACTGCTACACAGAACCACCAAAAGAGAGTGCTGTTGGGCTGGAAGCTGAAGTACATTTCCATCTCCAAGCGAAGGCTTGAAACCCCTGCCTTTCCTTTATGTTCAGGGAGTAAGATGTGGATGTGATAGACTAGACCAGACAGGCTGTAATCTCATCTTTACCACAGATAAACGCGACAGGGCTCTCCCCCTGCTGTCCCACAAAAGGTGGTCTTTTCTGCAACCTGGTGCGCAAACCACCCTACTGACACGAGTATTTAATGACTTTGAAGTTCAAGGAGTAGGCCACATAAGAGCAGTGAGGGGACGACCAAACCTCCTCCTGCTCTAATCTCAGTCTCGCCACATGTTCTTGGTCATGCTTTTTATGGAAGAAATTTCCCAGCAGTGCAAGGCTGTCAAAGCATTACAGCTCACCTCCCGCGGCAGACTCAGCCACACTCTTGGAACGAGCCATTATGCTGATCAAAAGTGCAGCAGCTCTAAATGGACAAAGTAAAACCTGTGAAACAGACAGAGGTGGTTTTGTTAAGAAAAATGTATTTAAAAAAAAAAGCATTTGTTAGGTCAAACCAAGGCTGATCACTCTAGAGGAACTCTGCAACCTTCATGAAGAAGGAAAAACACAATCCTAACCCTTAGCACTCCTTGTCTGAATCATGAATAATTATGCGTAGAGGTAAAGTGCAGATATGTTTATACAACAGTAACAGATGTTAATGAGACTGAAAACCACATGAACAATGGAGCTTTAGCTACAGATTTCACAGCCACATATGCAGCACAAAAGGTCATTTTAGTTTGAAAAGCAATACAAAAGCCTTGCCTACCTCATTCAGCCGCGTTAACCAAACAGTACAACATCCCTGAGGAGTAAACCTACTTGCTCTACTCAGTATTGTGTTGCAAACACTCTTCATGCAATATTAACTTGCAATAGAGCTCAGAGGATACAAAAACCTATGCATAGTCGGCAATAAATAAAACAAAACCAGTTGTGATTGACATATCATTAGTTACCCATGAATTATTCAATATTTGCAATCATACTGCTTTGCCAAATGGATCAACATGCTGAGGAGTGTGCAAGCCCGGGGTACCTGATTGCAAGTTAAAAGCCTCCCGAACCAGCCCGAACGCTTCTCTGAAAACCTGTCAGTCATTAGTGCAGCGCGCGGTGCCGGGAACAAGGCCCCGCTCGGTCCTCCGAGTGGCGACTCGGCCCTCCCGCTGCTCCAGAAGCAAAAAGCGGGATCCTACCAAGCTATGAGATGGCTCTGATTGAAGACATAATTGTGATTGTGGGTGAATTTCACGGTTTCGGAGCGTGAAAACCCTCGGTGAGCTGGAAGGAGAGATGGGGGAGCGAGGGAAGCAGAAAGGACTGCAAATTAGGTGTCGAGGTGCCAGGAGCCAAAACTGGGAAGGGAGAGACCTTGGCTGGTCAGATGTGCAGACACACAAACATACATCTGTGCATTTGTATGATATGGCAACTGAGTTGGAGGTGAAACTATTACACTGATTATTTATAAGACAAGACAAAACAAAGCTTTTTGCTTAACTTTTTACAACTGATGTGACCTTTTATCACAGGTCCCTGAAACGTTTCATCAACTTGAGAGCCATCCATCCATCTTTTTTAGGGATAGTTTAGATTTGACAAAATTGACAGCAGTGTTCAGGTTTATGAAGTAGAATTAGCAACAATGCCATGAAAAGTTTTCAGATTAGAGATGATTTAAGATGGTAGCAATTCACTCTGGTCTTTGTCCCACTCAGACAAGCTGTCGGCTCATAAATCTGGTCACAATTCAACTCTGTGTCTCCAAACCCAGGTTGCTCAAAGAGGCATCTACAACAGGGCAGATTTTAAATGATCAGAACCTTTTCACAGGACCCCTCTTCATTAGATTTGAACTTTCCCTTTAACATTGCAGGAGCTGCTCTCAAAGTGCCGAAAAGCACAGTGGTCTACAATGGAAAAGTGTAAATCATGGTGATGAAAGCATCAGCCTTAAAGTGTTTTAGTGCTTCATCAAAGCAGAGGGAAACAGAGATGTGGTAAAGTACAGATCAAACTGAGTGAAAATCATTTCCAGACTCCTGAGGATCTCAGGATGGAGTAAAGTTTGTGTTTCAGCAGGTCAAAGAAATAACAGGAACTCTTATCAGCTTTTTTTTTTAAATTAGAGGTGACTGGACTTCTTTTCTCTTTTTTTTTTTCTTTTTGTTTGTTTTAAACATTTCACTTTTCATCCGAGGAGCTTTCTCAGGTCAAAATAAAAAATGCGGAGATCCAGGCTGTAAAACTACAATGAGTTCCTCCATTTAAGGTTTTACTTTAAAGCTCGGGATTTAAATCTTTTCATTTGGAATTGAGAAAGCTCCTCGCATGAGAAGCAAAACGCTTTCAAGAAACAATAAAAGTCGCCTTTAATTAAAGAAAAAAAAGCAAAACTTACGATTGCTGTGTCTTGAGTGACTAAGAACCTACACCAACACACAAGAAAACTCTGGCTGACCTGGATGGATGCAGGCAGAGTTTGGACCAGTAGTGAAGCATCGGAGTACTAAATTTTAAAATGGCAATTTTAGTAATTTCACAAAACACTTAAAAAGTGTAGTACTTTGTCACTAAGGAGCATTGAGTGCAGACTGATGATGAAAAAAAACAACTTAAATCCACTTCAAGAAGAGTCTGAAATTAGACGAAATGTGGAAAACTTGAAAAACTAAGACGACTTTCTAAGTACATTAAACTCAGGACACATCACAGTGTGGCAATTTTAGCTTCTCTTCTTTGGTTCCTTGTACAGTCTTACTTCTAAGATACAAAGCTCTCAACAACCAAGCTCCATCTTATATTAAAGACGTTCTTGCTCCATATTTTCCTAATAGAGCACTTTACTCTCAGACTGCAGGTTTACATGTGGTTCCTAGAGTAGAACAGGAGGCAGAGCTTTCAGTTCTCAGCTCCTCTCTGGTGGAACCAACTTCCAGTTTCTGTCCATGAGGCTGACACTCTGTCTAATTTTAAAACTAGGATTAAGACTTTCCTTTTCGATAAATCCTATAGTTAGGGTTGGTTTGGGTTTCCTGAGCTCTCCCTTAGTTCTGCTGCTACAGGTTAGGACTGCTGGAGGACAAACTGACCACATGTCTTCACTTTGCTGATTTTAGTCTTTCTGTATTCCATGTTTGTATTTGCAATTATGTTTTATCATTAACGTGTTTTTCTTTGTCTTTTTTTTTATAGAAACTCCACTTGGACCAGTCATTCTGTGTGTGTCTGCGTCTCTTTCCTGTCCTCTCAACCTCAGCCGGTTGAGGCATATGGCTGCCCATCCTAAGCCTGGTTCTGGTTCTGCTGGAGGTTTCTTCCTGTTATAAGGGAGTCATTCCTTCCCACTGTCACCAACGTGCTGCTCAGGATGGGGATGGGCTCAGGATGTGACAAAGTGAATATCTGACGCAGTCTGCTGGCTTCCTTAGACAGATAACTTCTACTAATTGGTATTCCATAATGTATAATATATGACTATATTGTCTTACATTATAATAGGGATAAATGGACTAAATTGATTTGACTCTGGATCTAAATTGGATTTATGATTTGGACTTTGTTGTGAATTGGCACTATATAAATAATAAATTCTGAACCAGTTCACAATCTATAAACACGAAAAACCCCACAAACAAACAAAAAACAAGTCTTAACAGAAACAGTTCCTGTTGTCACATCTTTTTATGCGTTTCCCTGACCTTCAGATCCCCTCCTGCCATTTGCTTATCAATGTTATTGAGTCTCCACAGTTCAACTGCTCTTCAAGATGGGTTCGGTTCTTCCTCTTTGTTCAAAGGCAGGGGGGAAAAAAAAAGTCCTAAAAACAGTTCTCTTATCTTCACTGACCAGGAATTACTCCTGTTGTTGAGTAACTGCACCCCTGCTGAAAGTCTCTACTATCTTTTTAAGTCATAACCACAAAGTCTTAAGCCACAGAAAAGCCAAATGTGTCTCACAGCAGAGCCAGACTTGCCAAATCTGGTAGTTAGTGATATAATTAACGATCAGCTTTTAATGGGGCTCATTTATCAAACCAACTAGTCAAAAACTTAAGACAAATGACCAGAAACTGATCCTAATTTTCTTCAGCTGTAGCTTCTTTTCACTGTGATTCCTAAGTAAACACAGTCAAAATAGAAAAATTTAGAGTTTTAAAAGGAGCTCGCAGGATATGCAGACTTCAGGCACATGTGCGTGGGATGTGGAGGTTTTAGAATAAAGTGTTTTTTAGATCACAGCTGTTCAGTGGGAGCAGAAGCTGGCCGGGTCATCTCGATGGCTCCAGGCTATAACAAACAAACAAACTTACAGTTTCTACAAGAAAAAAATACTTTGCAGATTTGCTAAAACTTTGGCTAATTATTCAATCGAAAGCTGTTTTTGCAACTATTTGACGAAATAAACTTTACGAGTCTTATGCAAGTTTGGCCGTTAATCTGTCACATCCTTCACCATGCTGCTGAGATTGTGTGTGATTTATAGCACCTGCCTTTCAAGTTAATTTGACAGACCAGCTGCCTGTTGTTCACAAATCCTCCTTAATCTCGGAAAAAGGCTCACTTCTCTTCAGCAAAACAAACACGCATACTGTATTAAAAACGCGAAGCTCGGCCTCGCTCTGATTCATGTTGATGCATTTTTATCCAGAAATAAATGTAGTCAGTCGATCACTTTTAACATATCCACAGAGAGTTGACTGAGCTGCACCATCGCATAAAAGAAAATTTATGTATCGGAGTGCAGCTTTTACTAAACAGCAGAATGAAATGATAAATACAGCAGAGTGACAGAGGCTCATATAGAACAGACAAGAAAGTCTGTTTGCCAGGAGAGCGACCACACGAAGATGTGCCAGCAAAACTCTGTTGTTATTATTGATAAATGTAGATTTTCATATTCAAGAACGAAACTATAATAATCCTCATAGGTGTAACTATAGATAAGGTTTAGACATCTTGAAGTGGGATTCTGTGAAATGGTTATGAACGATTAGTATCTTATCTGCTGTAGATAGCTTTTTGAACAACCGTCGTATGGAGGAACAGAGTTCAATTATGACAGGACTGACAAGCTAACAGCTAGTCTTAGTGCAGCTAAGACCAAAGTGGATAGCTGTTATCTTAAATACACTCTGATCTCTAAAGTTTCATGGCTGTTTATGCAAACACTATTTTTTTTAACCTTTATACTACCATCAGTTTTATGTTACACCATTATGCTGGCAGGGATTTGATGACATTCCTGACAAAGGTGACCCCAAACTGCTACAGAAGTGCCCCAGCTAGCTGTTGCTATTTGTGGCTGCACTTATCCATTTATATCAGTGGAAATAACCCATCCATCTATTCGCTTTACTCATGCTTCTGTGCAGGGTTGCAGGGAGGTGGTACCTGCTTCCAGTGGTCATTGAGAAGCAGGGTACATCCTGGACAGGTCACCAGTCCATCACAGGGCCACACAGAGACAGACAACCATCTATGCATTTGCATATAGAGCCACAGCTCTGCTTGGTTTGATTCTTTTGACTGGCTGCTGGGAAGATGTGGATTCAGGGCGTGTCGGTATAGGTCTGAGCAGATCACCATTGGGGCTGCTGGTTTCTGGTTGTGATGGTTTGCTGAGGAATTTTTAACCTGGATAACTTTATTATTAAAAATGTTAGACTACTCAGCAGTATGTTCAGTCTCCATTTTATGATGCGGCCCAACAAGCCAAGCCATCAACCCCCCCCAAACTCTCACACACACACTAGGACTAGGTACGTACCCTGTCACTAACACAATTTATACACAAACTGGCAAATATAAAGCACTGTTACTAAGTTTGCACTTGTCAGCTTCTAGCCAGCGACTTATCTTTACTGTCCCTTTATAACAAAGTACCAGTTCCAGTTATTTATGACTTATCCAAGGTTTCTGCTGGTCCTCTCACAAACAATAGGTTTGGGCTACTGAGAGTTACTTAATAGTAACTTCCATCATACTTGATCGGAAGATGGAAAGCCACATCCTGCAAATTCACCTGATTCGTGGACACGGAACCATACATCTGACAGAGGAACTCCGGGAAACGCTATTTGGATGGAAACTAGAAAGACCAGGTGATACATTCCTACAAAAACTGGTACTGCTGTTCTCAGAAACGTACTGATTTGTGATTTTCGTCTTCTCCTTTCCAATAGAAACTGTTTGCTGTACAAACATTGTTAAGCTCACCCTTCATCCTTAGCTCTGCTGGCATGCCTGTGAGGTCTTGTCTCGGGTCAGTTTATGTTAAGAAACAGAAGGAACCATCTGACAGTGGTGGTGGTGCTTTAGTTTTTGTAAAAGCATGATAAAAGAACCAATTACTTTTCCCAATAAAAAACAAGTCACACTCAAAAATGACAAGAGCAGCTGATTAGTTAAAAGAAGTTTACTTAACATGATAAAAATTAATGCTCAGAGTGTAAACGTGAACCACGAAGCTCATTGTTTTGTCACCCAGTCTTAAAATACAGCTGGATAGCTAAACTGGCAACGAGCATAGACTATGTATTTTATTACGCATTCTGGGTGAACAGTCTGCCGGTTTTATCTGCAGGAAGCCAAACATTTACAGCATTTGTGACATGCACTTCCTGCTGAATGCATTTCAATGTTCTGATCTTCAGAACTGTACATGCAGCTCACACTGCCAGTGTCTGCCAGCTGCTTAATCAATATTTCATCAGAAAAGTTGATGGTTCAGGCATTCACAGCAGGTCAACACATCTAGACAGTAGAAGAAAAACCACGCCAACACATATTAAATGGATATCTGAACCATGAATACATTTCACTATAAACGTGGATTTATTAATATCGCCCAGGCCGTGCTCATACACTTGGGAAAAGCATACGAATTTCATTCGTCTTCCAGTTTTGTGAATCTTTAGACCATCTCATTTGATTTTGAGTCTTTCACCATTTAACGCTTTCAGGGGAAATGCAAAAAAAAAACCCCTGTTGCTTAGAAACAAGCCCGCTGACAGGATCCAACGATTTCCCCAAACATCTTGAGAGGCCCGTTAGCTTCTTCCATAATAAGGCAGGTGAAAACAACTGTGACCCGGTGCTTCAAATGGCTTGCTGTTAGCCCGAGCATCATGCATTTCCTTCCCAACTCTTCCAAGATCGAGCCAAAGTTGTTTGTGTGTGTATGTGCGTGTGTTTGGGTAATTATTCCCTCGCTTGTGCACCTCAACCGAGCCGCCGATACAAGGCAGAGGAAGCTTCTGGTAGTTCTTGGAGAGAGAAAAAGTAGGTTAAAGTTTTACAGTGCTGCTAATTGAGTCCAGTTGCCGAGGGCCTCGGAGAAGCTTCATGATTGCACAGAAATGCACACAAGAGGGGGAGGCACAGACAGAGAAACACCTTCAAACGCACAACGCCGTGAAGAAACGCTGATTTCTTCGGAGCTACGAGTGCCCTGGATGCATCGACAGCCCTCAAATTAAGCAGCTCGGAGACAGATGAATCAAATGCGTTTCCATTACGGGGCAAATATTCCATCTACCCCCAGTCATAACGACACCGTATAGCAGCATTATGGGGAAATATCAAATTAGGCTGTTTCATTTGGAGGACTGTTGTGCATTGCAAACAGCTTTGGAGATCAATTGAGCTGCTAGGTAATGAGCGGCAGCGGCCCGCTCTAATATACTCAGTAATGTTCTTTTGATTGCTTTGGTTAATCTTGCTCTGCCATGCAGTGGATAGGGTGGGGGGGGGGCTGGTAAACCCCCCTCCCCTCCTGCTGAAGCACACGCATCTGCCCAGGTTGGAGAGGGGGGGGATAAGAAATGGAGAGCGGTGTTAAAAAAAACGAGAAGCAATATGAATCCAACTATTACATCTGGGTAATTCTTGTTCATGTTTTATGCCAATATGAATTCATTAGACTCCACGAGAACCGGCTTTGTGCTGAAGGACTTTCAGTCAGCTTGGTGAAAAATAAGAAGCCCCACATGAATAGAGCATGATGCACAACCTTCAGATGAAGTGTTGCTGATGTGTTTTGACGCTGAAGTGGATGGAATCAGGCACACTGTACCACTCTGACTTCTGAAAGTAAATCCTCGCGCTCTCAAAAGAGGCGAGAGCCACTCCACAACACTTACAGCTGCGGCCATTTAATATGCTCCAGCACTGCTCCATTCCTCTGCACCCCCCTTTGCTCACCTAGAAAATGCTAACAAACCTGTCCGACCACTTTTGCAATATGCTGCACCGCACTCCTGCATGCCACACCATCTGCCACATTTCGCTGTGCAGGGTGAATATTTATCCGCTCGTATCTGTGTTGCTTAGTATTCCGCTACTTTTGCAGGACTGCCCACACTCGGGATGGAAGTCAAATGAGGGGTTAGAGCTGCAGTCGCTGGCTGGGAGCTACGGGACTGGTTTGCTGTTTGGAGGACAGGGTGTAGTTAGGTTTGCTTGACTCTTACCTTTCCACGTGGTCCAGGTTCCCTGACACGCCCAGTCCTCCGATGGTGTACAGTTTGCCGTCGTACACCAGGCTGTTGTGTCTGCAGCGGGCCACGGTCATCCGGGACACCAAATTCCAGTTGTCCAACAGGGACATGTAGCACCACACGTCGGCCACCATTACACCTGACTCAGTGCCACCTGTGATGTGGAAAACAACGGGTAATAAAGCAGGTTAGGCAGAGTAAATATAACTGCTCAAGGCACCATAACCTGTGGACCAAACCTTTCTGTTGTGTTGATTCTGCTGTGAAAAAAGGTTCTGGTGGGAAATTAGGGCTGCAGGACTGAAAGTTGATTGATTGTCAGATCTTTTAAGCTCTAAGCTACCTTTTCAAACTTCTGCCTGAAAACACTTTGGTCTTTAACATCTCAGGTGTGAAGCCAAGCTCACCAACCGCGGCAGAGTTTTAAAACATTCCCCTTATCTTTAACGCGCCGGAGAGCGATTTAAAAAAATATATATTTTGAACAGCTTTATCTGCGATACTTATGTAATACCAGCAGCAGATATTTAATGCATTATAGACTTTTATTTGAGTCGTGTCAGCACCTTCTTTCACAGAATCATGGTCAAAATTACTGTCATGTTTACTATTGTTTTTAAAAAACATGAACATTGTGAACTTGACCATTTGTAGAAGCTTTGTTACATTAACAATTTTGAAGCAAATAACCAGTTGCCAAGTTGACATTTCTTATCTATCTTTTCAGAAGCTAAATTACAGGATGATACTTGCACACAAGAATTCCTTTATATAGTTTTATACAGTACTCCACCTACTCCCCAGCTACATAAAATATATATTTTTCCACCTATGAGAGACTTGGATAACTTGAACTGGCAAAAAAAAAAAAGTTGTTTGCTGCTGTGTTGACTACTCAACCAGCCAGCCAAGAAAACCATGCTTGTTTCAGTTCTCAACAAATCAGGCCTTTTGGCTGCGTCGCCTGACTTGTAACACCAGCCGTGGCTCAGTGACCCCGTGCAGCTCGAGAGGAAGGTTACAGACCAGCGCCTGTTGATTGGCTGGCTTGTACAGCCCTGATTTCCCCGCTGGCTGCGTGACTCCCCGTAGACACGTGCAGACCTGTTCCAAAGCCCAAACACAAATTTACATTTATATGAAAGAAGCGGGAGAGGAAAGGTACGCGCAGGGCAAATCCTGTTGCCGTTCCACAGCGCGATGTGAAGGTCTGAGTAGCGTGCAGGATTCTTGCACAAATGGACTGTGGAGGGAGAAATTCAGTTTACCTCTGAAGGAGTGACTTAAAGGTGTCCCATAGAGGGAGTGCACAGTAGGAGGAAAATAAACTGCAGAAAACTGCAGTAAAATGTAAAGACGGGAAGGGAGTAAAAAGAAAAAAAAACACCTTCAGAGAAAGCAAAGAGAAAAGACACACCGCAGTTTTCCTGAAAGAAAGACATTAAAAGGTGTCTGGAGTGTTTGAGAAAACCTTTCAAAGCAACATGTGGGTAAGTTTGCTGTCCCTTTAAAACTCCCTTTGCATTTTATAGAAAGGTCACAAGAAGGGACCACTGTTCTGCGAAGGGTTCACTCTGCAGAAACCCACAGACAGCTGGAAAAAAATGTGACTCAAATTCCAAACGGAACAAAAGAAACAAGAGGCTTTATGTTTTGCTGTGCGACTCTGAAAACACAAAGCACTTCCTGTCAGAAAAGCAAAGAACCCGAACCTCTTAAAGAGTAACGACCAAATCATGTACAGCTGCTGCCAAAGGTTTACATACACTCACCAAGGGCACGAATGCTCTCATAATGTTGAGCTTTAAATGATTTATTTGAACCGTTTTGTTGCCATGATTATACAACATACATACAGGGTCAAAATTAGACCTAAAAGCTCAAATACTATACTAAGTTTTATACTAGTTTTTTGTTGCCATAATGAAAAGGATTTGTTCGATGTAATTTATTTGGATTAACCGAAACTCATCTGTCACCTTCAGATGAAAAAAAAATTGGTTTAGATGTCCAAGGAGAAGAAGTACATATGGAGGAGCCAAGGTGAAGTTTTCAATCCTAAAAACACTACCAGCTGCCAAACATGGTGGTGTTAGCATCATGCTGTCGTACTGGTGTCTTGCACAAAGTGGATAAAATAATGGAGGAATTTTTAAACTTCACCTCAAGTTAACAGCTGCACAGTTAAAACCCAGACACAGCTGGGTGTTCCAACTGGACAATGACCCCAAACACATGAGAGCTGGTTTCTGATTGGATAAATCAGGCAAACGTTAAGCTTCTAGAAAGTGTCTTCTCAAAGCCCCATTCCTAACCTTGTTAAAAAAAATGTGTGGACTATGCCTAAAAGCCTGGTCTGTGCCAAGAAACCAACCGATTCAAACGAGCTCTATCAGTTCTGCCGAGGAAAGTCAAATATCCAGGCAGGAAAATGTCAGAAGCTTGTTGATGGATACAAAAAGTGTGTGGTCAAGGTTTAACTTGCTAAGGGACGTGGAACCAAACATTAGTGGCAAAACATGTATTTAAGTATAATTTAAAGTTGAAATAAATTCAAACTTATGCACTTAATTCTTATTTTTAAAAATCGTTGAAATTAAGCCACCGCAGACAGGGAACACTTAAAATAAACCAATAAAAGCTCAAAACTGATTTCACATTCATTCTCGTGATAATTATATCTTAAAGTCTGACAGCAACTGCAGCTGTTCTGGAAAGTTTGATGTAAAGTTTGACTAACTGGTTTTGCCAAGATGAAAAAGGAACACGGACACTTGACTTCAGGCAGAGTTCTCCAGCTTTTAAATGTTACTCAAATTCGTATTAGTTTCCTTCTGCTGTTTTATTCATCATAAATAAATGACTCATAAAAACAAGGCTCCATTAGGTCCGCTCTTTGGGGGGGATTGATATTGTTTTCAATTAGGAGGAGTGTGGAGTTTTGTTTTCAGTGTCAACGAGTATCGGCGGGTATTTAGAAGAAGAAAACAACCTTGAATCTGACCAGTTGAGAATAGGAGGAGCAGAGTTCATCTGATATTAGCAGCGTATTAACAGTACAGTGACTGCAGCTATAACTTTCCTTAACTGCAGCACAACACAGTGCTGCGACCTTTCAGCCTCCTCCCGCTCTGTTGCCATTAACAGCCTGCGACAGGAAAGCTCGCAGTAGCACTGCGAGCGCGGGCCATTTAGCTCACCTGACAGGTAGATGTTGTCTCCCGCTGAGATGACGCTGAAGAACTCCCGGTCGTAGAAGGGCAGGCTGGCCAGCGGGTACCACTTACTGTTCTGGGGGTTAAAACATGTGACTACAGTCAGGGAGCGCTGGTTCATCCCAATAGCCTGACGTCCTCCCACCAGAACTATCACCTCTGCTACACCTACAGGACAAATGGGTGGAAAGAGAGAAGAGAAAACGGGTCACAGAGGAAGGTTTCCATCAGTAAATAAGAGCCAGAGTCGGTAAGACAGACAGGGGCAATGCTTTGGAGGGTGTTGTCTGAAATACATTTATTACTAGCAGTTAGAAAATTAAAAACCTAGCATTTCTTGAAGAAATGCATATCGCACACTGGCTTCATTGCCAGAGTATGATCATCTTGTGTTGAAAAATTATGACGTCAGAGGCTTTTTGGATGAATCATGAAACCAAATGCACGATCACATGCGATATCGCCAAATCCTGGTCAGTCTGTTAGCGCTCAAAGTATGTGCTGAAGATTACGAACAGCTACTACCACAACAAATTTTAGCTCAATATCTTTAAAATTGACTAAGTAATAGCCATTTTTGTGTCGGCTTAGACTGATCAGCTGCGATGGATATCTTAAACTGAGCTGACCTCAAAAGTTGATCAGCTGTAGGTGTCAGTTCACTGGTTACTTTCATTACATTTTGACTACTGGTTCATGAGATATTTCACTAACAGACAAACTGGGTTGACTCGAATCGTTAACGGCAAAGTTTTATGCCAAGATGTTAAGCAATGTGCAGTGCTTGGAGTATGTGTTGGGGGTGACTCTCAGCTAATACCACACCAAATATTAGCTCATTATGTAAAGTTATCGTATTAACAGCCATCTTTGTGTTGGGCAAGTTTGACCAGCTGTGGCGGCCATCTTGAATTGGATTTGCTCTGAAAGTTAGTCAGTTGTAGACGTACGTCCAGTGATTTGTCTTTGAATGTTTCATTAAATCCATCCAGTGGTTCAGGCCACACACACAAGGAGCCAGGGACAAAACGCTCGCTGTTTTGAATTCAGCAGGCCTCGGCCGTTCCTGAGTCAATAAACTTGTTGGAAAATGCTGAACGAAATGCAAAGCAGCAAACTTTCCTCGTTTTCACAGAAAACTACGGAGTAAATGGGGGAGTGTAACTCAATTAGAAAGACCAATGTGGCTACTACCCAGCTCTCTCCCTACATATAATTCACTCGACCACACACTCGCAGTAAAACATTCACCTGGTGTGTGTGTGTGTGTGTGTGTGTGAGAGAGAGAGAGAGAGAGGCGATCACCAAATCAATAAGTAAAATAATTTATGTGCATTTGTATGTTAAGGTGGACTTGTGTGATTAGGATGCTTTGGTTCTCAGATCTTGGCTCTGACAGATACAAACTCACAAACACAGCTGGAGAATAAAGACACCAGTGATCTGAAACACACACACACACACAGGTTGGCAGGCCGCCACATGTGTGTCCTCAGGTTCTCGCAGGCTCCAGTGAGCAGGCGAGGCAACGGGACAAAAATGAGCTGTGTGTTTGTAAGCAGCAGGCAGGCAGGCGAGCAGAGGGAGGGAGAGGATAAGGAGAGACAGATACGGTGAGCGTAAAGAGAAGGAGGGATACATAAAAAAAAGAAATGAGAAGGGAGGGAAAGCTAATCTTCATAAACTTCAAACTGAGGCCAACCAACTGCTCGTTCTCCTGACCAGGATGCTCCACAGGCAGCTGGGTTTTTATATAATGTCCGCTTCTTTAGGTTTAAACTATCCTGTTATTTCTTTCGAAGCTCATAAACAGAAAACTGTTTCCTCTCGGTGAAAAAGAGGAGCAAGGACAGAAAAAGGAAAAGATGCAAAAGCTACAATGAGCTTGGCTGAAGCTGAGTGAACAGTCAGAGCGGTGAGCGCTGCTTCAGACATATCGTGGACACACAGCTTAGACTTAGTGGACGGCTTAAAGCAACATGGCTCTTTTCCTCCGGGATTTCAAGAAAGTGTTCCGATACATAGGATGGAAAGAAAACAGATGGCTGAAAGAGAAAATTGTGACAGTGTCCTGCATACAGTCACAACAAAATGTGCAAGATGGAGGCAGACTTGACGCACGCGGAATGATTTTGACTCGTTTCTGTCGCAAGGCCATTTTCACAGCTCAACAGCATCCCAATCCAAACTAGAACCCCAGACCGGGCCCTCAAGACCTCGAACAGATGACATTTGATGTTCAGGTTATAAATGCGGGGGTGTAGTTTTATGGGACAGCAGGAGCTGCAGCAGCTGTGCTTTGACAACAGTAACGGGGGATAAACAGGTTCTTTGTCTTCTCACTTATGGGTCTTTAACCACTCCTACACAAATTTCTATTTCTATTCTTCTTAGGACATTGTGTTGACTTCCGTTCACCTCTGTGGCCTAACCCAGACTCCACACCTGCCCTTCTGCACCACCAGTACACATCTAACCCTAACATAACTGTTGGAGACAAGCTGACGACCCAAAATTGTGACATAATAGGCTTTTTTATTAGTTGATCTGTCTAAATTCAGACTGTTTGCATCCAGTTGACCAGCAAGCCATGTGACTGGACAGTTTTTGAAAATAATGGTCTATTTTCCCGTTAACAACTTGCAGAACTGTATTCTTGGCCACAAACATTATTTCACTGCCCACCTCCGCCCACCGCAACAGAAATAGGACGGGTTTGAAACACTTTGAAATGACTCTTTGTATTTAAGGGAGAAAAAAAAAAACACGATCAAAATTCAAGTGACAAGACTGCGAAAACGTCCCTGCGACTCCACTGAGGACGTTGAGAACATTTCGAGACGCTTTGGACACTCCCTCGCGAACGGCGTTCACTAACCAGTCGTGACCCAGTGAGATAAAATCTTTAGCTCTAAACCAGAAATGACGATCCAAAGCAATAGGACCAAGGAGTTGGTCCCCATAAAGACTACTGGTCCTGAAGAGCTGGGTGATTATAGCAGAAAAGGTCGTCAAAAGCAACAGAGGTACACGCAAACACACTTACAGAAACACACACATCAACTATTTAGTTCACTTATTGTTCTCCCTGGTGGTAAACTTGCTGCTATGCTTCACCATTTTTCAGCTTTATTGGATTTTAAAAGTATGACTATTTTCTTTCAGTAGATTTCTCATCTCCTTTTATCTCACTTTCTCTTATCCGTTTAGTTGTTTTGCTTTGTTGATCTCGACAACATCAATTGGCAGTTTCTTTGTCTATGTCTGAGCCAATAGAGGGGATTTACTTTGTTCCGTCTGAACATCCGTCAGTCAAGTGTCTACCGTTTAATCATTCATATAGGTTATATCGTCTGAGAACCCAACAGTTCCTGATGCCACATGGTTGTTTTTCAGTTCCTAAAATGTGAAAGGAAAAAGGATGATTTTGAAAGAAACTGCAACACAGCCCTTTTCATTGTTGTTTGCTCAATCCCCACAGCATCTAATTAGGCCAACTTAAGCAGCTCACACATGCTGCCTCAACATGCTGCTCTGTTCGTGCCCACGCACATGCAGGTGTTTATTATCACCTTGTGCACATGTGCCCGAATGTTCCCTGCGCTTTCTGCTTGACTGGACACGTCAGAGAGAGTCCACATCTGGGCGCCGAGGCAGCCGCGTGGCTCTGACCCCTGAAGCCCTGGAAACATTCACAGCCTAACACAAACCAACACCGGCCTGTCAGAACGCAGCGGAACACGGGAGGGGCACCGCTGACGGGGAGCCACGGCGTCAGATCAGATGGCTGCGTGACTATGTGTGTGTGTGTGTTTCTCTCAGACAACAAGGCCTCACAGGGACGGCTGTCAGTCAGCGCGAGGTTTGATGGGAGTTAGGTACAGGGATGAAGGGATGGAGGAGACTACGATGGAGAGGAGCGTTTGGGGATGAAGGGATAACCAAGTCTTGACAGCTTCTTTTTTTCCTGACAGGATTTTATACCCACGGCAGTTTGAGGAGAAATTTTCTCCTCCTTCACATGGTTATTGACCTTTTTGGATACTGTTGGCACATGTTTGGTCTGTCTGGAAAAAAAAAACAAAAAACTTGGCAAAAGTTTTATGTACCATTGTATTTTTTTTTTTTGTGAATCCTGACTGTCAAAACTTTTTTTTGTACTTTTGTGATATTGCATTGATTCCTTTTCTATTGTTCAGACATTTACTAACAAAATGTACGAGAAACTATGAGGCCTTGTTTTTTACTATTTATGATAGTTTCTTATACAGATATTTTTATTCTTATAAAAAAAATAAAAAATCTCTTTCCAGTACAGAAGCCACTCTACACCAGTAGGTGGAGATAAAGTTGATAATAACAAAACATCAAATTAAGCAGGAAGAAAATTCTCAGCAAGGCTGAAGCTCATTATTACTTTGACATCATTATTGTTTTGTCTCAAGTCTTTAACCTTTTTAGAACATGACTGAAGTTTATTGACAGAGTTCCAGACATAGAGAAACTGCTAAAATACAACCCCACATGTGATCTGGTTTGTACAGAGCAACTGTAAACGTGCACAAAGAAGGCAACATTACTCAACATTTCTGTTTGTCAAGACTATCTAAATTCAGCATGGTTGAAGAATGCATGTGCAATTTAATTTTGCATTCGGGTATTTAGTAGTGCTAGACTCCTGCTCTTTAATCGCTATAGAAATTAAAGGCCTAGAAATCCTAGAAAGAAAACATATCACTCACTGCCTTTCATGCCAGTTTCAAATTAGGATCACCTCGTGTTCAGAAGTGACAGAGTTATAGATGGAGTTATACTGCAATATTGTGAGATTTTGCGTGGTCTGTTAATGCTTGGATTTTGAGTCGTGTATGGCTCTCAGCTACAACCAGACCAAATTTTAACACCACAACTGTAAAGTTGATGGCATTATAGCCACTTTCTCATTTGCTGAGATTGGTTAGCTGTGACAGTCTTCTTGAATTAGGTTGACTCCATATTGTTGATCCATTGATTACTTTGAGTTTCATTACAATTCATGTAGTTGTTCATGAGATATTTTGCTAACAGACAAACAGGGTCAACTCCAAGAGTTTATGCCAAAGTTTAAACAAAGATCATGTGCAATCCGTAGCTCCCAGAGCATGTGATGGGGATGATTGTCAGCTACTACCACACTAAACTTGAGCTTTATATCTCTAAAACTGACAAAACCAAACCCATATTTGGGTTTGATACAGTTGATTTGCTGTGGAAACCATCTTGAATCGAGTTAACTCCAAAGTAAACCAGTTAAGGATGTACCTCTAATAATGGCCTTGTTGGAGTTTCAGTAACTATTGGTGGTTCATGGGATATTTTACTGACACACAGATAAGCACACACACAGGCAAGTACATCATTTTTTGCCTTTCATGATAACAATAAAACCACACATCCGAGTTTGTATTAATATCCTTACTATGAAACTGTATTATTATTGCTGTAGCCTAACTGTGGCCTTACCCTAAACCTAACCATTACCACCACATGCCTAAGCAAAAAATAATGTCCCATCGTATTAGGACCAGGCTTTGGTCCTCATAAGGACTACTGGTTCCAACAAGGTAGGTGATCAGACCAAAAAAATGTCCTAAAAAGGTAACAAAAACCAGGTACACACATGCACACACACAAAATTGTAATTAAAATGTGTTATTAGCAGGATGCATTTATTTAAACTTGGCTGACTGATTTAATTGTGCTAATAAATCTCTTAACAAGCAGAAATCTGACACCTGTTTGGTTTTATGCAGCCAAGCTGACTATTTATGCATTTGTACTGTGAACACACTCATATGTAGCTGCACTGCCTGTTTTAATTTAATTCTGTTTTTAAGCTACAAGAAGCTGAGGCTCCATCGGTGCTCGTTAGGAAGTTGCTAACTTTGGTCATTTCTGCCCATTTAAAGTGTCATTTTAAAGACGCTTGAAAATGACACTTTAAATGGGCAGAAAGGCTGTAGTGAAGCAGTGTAGAAGTAATCATTAAGTAGTAACAGGAACCACAGTGTGCTTCTCATCCAAAGGCATGGCGATCCTGACAAGTTGAATCAAATGCAACCAAACTTCCATTTGTTTCTTGATAGTATTTTCAAGCTTGAAACTCCAAATCCCTCATAAGAGGTTAATGTGGTAAGCATATGTCTGCCTCAAGCATACATCACACCGTGTTTCACAAGCTACCAAGGTCACGGTAATGCATTTAAAAAGAAGACGGCTGGAATTCTTCTTGACTCTTGAAGACATTTTACTGCTCATTAGCTGTAAACTAGCTGGCAGAGAGTAGCAGGCGTTTAAGCTCATGCAAAGTTATTTACACCTTTATGGTCATGGCTGTCATATGTGATTGGCTGACCCCATTCACCCCACCATCCTGTGGGTGGTTGTCAGCAGCGGGTTGTTTATCCACTCACACCTGATGTGGGATGTTGAAGGAACATGAATCGAGGTGCGCGCGGTGGTGAGGCCACCTTGGCAGAGGTGTCATATGCAGATGACAGGTGATCCCCAACACTGGGTTTAGAGATTTCTTTAGAAATGTTTTCCTCCAGTTTTACAGAGATGGTTTCTTTGCCTTCTTTCTCACAACTCCTTTGTCCGGAATGTTTACAAAACTGTCCGGTTCTTTATCATTTAGACGTGGGTGAAATTTGGAGTCTTGACCCAATGAGCTGGTTCTCCTGCCCTGAAACGTTCACCTGTGGTGCATGGTGTTACATGTGATCAGGAGCAAGTAAAGTGGAAATAATAAAATGAGGCAAAACAGGATTTATTATCAAGCAAAACAGCCAAAAACTGCACTTTTTCAAATCCTTCTTATTTTTTTCATTTAAAATGTATTATGTCAAATTTAATTAAGTGAACTTTGTAAAAAGAAACGATGTGGTTGTTAAATTTGTCAGGGTAGTTATTTTCATTTTGTTCATATAAATATCTGAAAATGTGTCTTGTTTGTGTGCAAAGACAGCACCTACTTAGAGCTGCACAAACAGAAACAAATTTCAATCTTAATCCAAGTTTTGGCTTCCGCACAATAAATGAGCTGATATGGAAAATGCATGCCACTCAATTTCTTGATTCTGCAAGCGCTGGAGGAAATTGTGCATTATGCATTCCAGGGGAAAATACTGCACTCTTCTGTGTCCTTTAGCGGTCAGAGATGTGCACAAAGGTCTTCAGTCGACAGTAACGACTTAGCAGGATAGATCGATTATGATGTTTAGGTCAGTGATGATGACCTTGTGAACCTAAACAAAAAGCCACAGCCTACTCCGAGCACACATATCTGATGAATTTGTTTCTGGTTGGGATTCAAGACACAAAATACCCCTTTTTTCCCTTCTATTTCACTTCTTCAAGGGATGCCTTGATTTACAGCAACTTTCTGCATTTCAATGAAATGCTTATGACACCAGTTGAAGCAATTATGAGTTGAACTAACAGACAACTTTGCAGAGACCTTGAGATTCTTCCAATCTTAAGAACAATATGGTAAAAGGCCAGGTTTGAATCGTTACATTTTCAATCAGTGGCTGAAAAGGTAGAGATGTGTGAAATCCTCTTCTGGGGAGTTTTGCTAAGAGTCCAATGATGAAAAGATCAAAGTTAAAACCAAAAGATCGGGACAGAAATAGGCTCCAGAGACGTTCTTGGTGCAGGTAGAAGGCACGTTTAAACTAAAATACATTGCTGGCATCCTATTCATGAGGAAGCAAGGATTCAGGCCTACTTTGTTCTAACAATGGAGGAAAGAAGATCTAAGTGAGAGGAGATAAATGATCCAAGCAGAACTCCATGAAGAGTAAGCCCAAAGGTCAAGGAATGTGGAGCTTGTAACACAATTAACTTTGACAAAATGGGACCTGCCAAAGTTGTAGATCACCTGGCCAGGACGCCATATAAAATATGACATTTCCAATACATTTAATTCCACATAGATGAAGGGAGAGTCCAGTATAAATTCATGCTGGGGCACAGACTGGACAGATTCAAGAATGAATTTACCCAGAGAAAGTCTAGAGGGCGTAACAACCAAATTCTCTGAGAAGTGACACAGTCTGGAGTAATACAATTAGGAAAAAAAACAGCATCAGAATCACAGCAGACCTATTCTGTCCATTCAGATTCTGAAGTGGGGAGAAACCACCCTTCTCTAAGATAAGAATGGCCTCCTAACAATAGAACAGTCACTGGGAATGATTCAAGAAGAAACAACATTTACCCCAATTTGACCAAACATCCCTGAGACCTCATCCCGTTCTTTGGCCAGAAGAGGCAAGAAGAACTTCATCATGGAAATAACGGTTTGTCAAGATGGATGATTGAATGAGTGAAAGCTTAAGAAAAGTAAATCAACACCAAGTATCATAATCAGGTCCAAACAGTGCACAAACATGAGTGTTCCAAAACTCAGGTTGGCTGCAAGGGTTTCTTTGCATAATTTCTACAAATGGTGCTCCTATCAAGGAGGTGAGACAAAAGCAAAAGGAACCTCCTGCTGGGTGTGGAAATGACTGGCCGTAAGTACAGTTTCCTAAACTGGAGATCACACCTGAGTGTCCTTACAAGGTGCAATGCATCGTGCCGGTGTAAATTCTTAGTCATCCAGATCATAATAATCCCAGCAAGTTGAATTAATTCCAACTGGACTTCTGTTTTAATTCTTGAGTATGTTTCACTTCTTTGTCGTCTTCATCCAAGGAGCTTTCTCAAGGCTGAAATATTCAAAGAAACCACCGGATCACATCATCTCTTGGCTGAAAGCACCAGCTGTAAGCCCAGTAACTAAAGGTGAGCCTACAAGACGTTTGCAACAGTCAAATACTCTGTAGCTGCACTTCTTTGCTCTTCCTCCCCCCCATTATGTCTAACAGTATCCATCCATCCATCTTTCACTGCTTATCCGTGGTCGGGTTGCGGGGGCAACAGGTCCAGGAGGGAAACCAGACGTCTTTCCCCAGCAACGCTCTGCAGCTCCTCCTGGGGGAGACGTTCCCAGGCCAGACTTTACATACTAACAGTATGTAAAGAAAAATACATTTCTGTATATAAATTCTTTGAAAGTGTATGCATCCACACATGAAGGAAAATGGGAGTGAAGATTTAAATTTGACATTAATAAATGAGAATTATCTGAGCGCAAAACTAAAGTTCTCAAGGCTAAAACAGACAGCCAAATTTCCGTTTGCACAGTTTTAAAGTAGTTTTTACTATTCAGAGCAGCATGCATCAGGCTCTTGGACACCCTTCACAGGAAGAGTCTAGTTATAAACTAGAACCTGTGCAGATAAAAGGAATATAAATAAGAATGGTCCTGCGGTAGAGCGGACTTGCATATTGAAGCTGATGCCCACCTGCAGAGTGAGACGGGACGAAACCCATACATGCATGCAAAAAAACCCCCCAAAAAACCCCCACACACCCTGGCAGTTCCTACAGATTGCTGCCACACAGTTCAACTTCAAATAAATGAACCTATCTGTGAGAAGAACATGCCACCCATGCTTTGTACCATGCAGGAACAAGTCCACGAATCACTGCGGACACATACAGTCACACATGACCGTAAAGTCACTCCCGAGGAAGTGAGGCAAACGAAACCGTTCTGTCATTTCCTTTTTCTCGTTGCCACACTGGATCTTTTCTCACCTTGCTCCCTGCCTCCTGCTGTGACCCTGCCTTCTTTTATTTTCCTTCTTTTTTTCTGCCTCGCAGTGAACATCTCTGTCATGAACTCAGCCTGCCTCTCTTACTTTCTCCCTCCAAGTTGTTTTCTCTTAAACCCCAGGATTCTTTGCTTTTTAATACACTCCCCATTTTATCTTCCCTCACTGCCTCCAAACACACACGTTACCTTTTGTACACTCCTTTTTGACCTTACAGAACAGAGGAAAATTCCTGAGCCTCCTCTCCGTCCTCCGTGTAGCGCCAGGAAAATGTCACCGAATGGAAACACAATAAGTAAAACAAAAAACGGTGTTTGTACAATTCTAACAAGCTTAGAAGTCAATACTTGATATGACTACGTTTAACCTTTGAGTTATACTTTTCTTGTAATTGTTTTAAGTAGTCCTCAGGAAAACTGCAATTCTCCAGGCTCCTTGAAGAACATCGCAAAGCTTTTCTGCAGATTTGAGCTTTTTTTGTTGCTGTTGTTGTTGTGTGCTCTGTCAAGACGTTGCAACATTTCAATAATGTTGGAGTCCAGGTTTACGGGAGGCCAATCGGTAGCTCATGGTGTTCCATCACGTTTCTTTCCATTCAGGTAATACTTTTACCACACTGACATTTGGATCACTGTCCTGCTGAAAAACAAAGCCGTGATGACTCATACGCTTTCCAGATGGTATTGTACTGTGGATTAAAATCTGACTGTACCGTCATCATCGACTTAGATCCCCAAACACCATTGACTGAAATGCAGCTCTAAATCATGACGGAACCACAACCAGATTTTATGGATTGCTCATTGTTGTACTCCTCTTCTGCATATAAGAAAATGGAGTTATCCCATCAAAGAACCACAAATTTTTGTATTGTTGGCTAAATGGGCATAACTTATACCTTATTTTGGGAGTTTTTCCTAACAAAGCCTGACCACACAATAGATAGAACAGAAGACCTCCATGTATCCCTCAGGTCCTGTCTTTGTTGTTCTTTTTCCACTATTTGACAAGAACATGACTTTCAATTACCATTCATCCCCTGTAGATCATTTTTAGGCAGGTCCCTTTTCTATTTCTCCTCCACTTGTCCAGTTTTTTTTTTTGTTGTCTTAGGGAAACAGAACACATTACTCATATATGCCAAGTTTTTGACTTGGAGGAAATAAGCAGTTTTATGACTGTCAAACTGCTCTTGTTGGCATTTTTTGTAAAAACAACTGAAGCAAAACAAACCTGGGTCTTTGGAATTCAAAGATCAAATGAAGGAAGCGTTCCTTGAAAGAATGCACATCGCCTGCCACCTTGCATGCCAAGGTTTTAAAAAAAAAATATTGTGCACATTTCTAACTCCCAAAGTAAATGTTGGGTATTACGCTCATCTACTACCACACCAAACTTCACCTCAGTATCTGTAACACAGACTGAGTTATAGCTATTTATCTAAATAGCTGTGGCCATCTTGAGTCATGTCAACTCCAGTGGTAATCAGTCTTAAAAGTACAGCAAATATTTACTTTCTTTGAGTTTCATTAAAATTCCTCCAGTGGTTTATGTGATATTTTGCTAACAGACAGACATGGTCACATACACAGGCAATTATATGATTTCCCACCTTACATGGCAGCAGACAAAAATAAGAGATGACTTTAGGCTTTTTCTCCAGTTCTGTACTACAACCAGCAATAATTTCTAGTATAATAGGCCCTCGTAAATCTTCATCTGAGTGAAATAAACACATTTAAACATAACAAAGTAACACAGTTATAGATTACAGAAGTGTCTTTCTGTATTCATGCAGCTACAAACTGTCTTTGCCACCACTTTCATTTCACCAAGCCTTTTTCAAAAGGAAAAAAAAACTCAAAGCTCAAACTCAAAAATAGTCAAACTCGGTCTGCAGATAAAGAAAATGTGATGTTTACAAAATTGCCAACAGAAGTTTCTTTATGCAGCACAAAGCCAAAAACCGAGGCATGGCTTTCAGAGAAAGAGAGGCAAGAAAAAAAAATCTAGTTTTGTTTAAAATCAACCACCACATCAATCGGGCCACAAGTCAAACACTAACTGGATGGGTTTCAGTACTTTTGTCTGTTTCAAACACTTTGATCCGTTTGGCTTCCCAGCTGGGCTCATGCATGCAGTCTTCTCCAACTCAGCAGCAGCTGAAGTGTTGCATCACATGTTTCTGTAGGTTTCCCTTTCCTTCATCAATAATTACACACTGTATACTGTAGCTGAGCAGGCAGCCAGTAAGGGGAGCTCTCGCTAAAAGCTGCTGATCTGGTCACTAACACTGGTCATTGATTCAATTTAATCAAAGATAAAGATTTGTTTTAGTTTCTTACCAACTTCTCTGCTTCTATGTGTTTATTATACAGTGCAGATTTAAAGTAATAAAATCTGAGAGCTGCGGTTCAAATGTATATTTGATCTAATTTAGGATGATTAGAACTCACCTTTGGTTGTTTTTTCACTTAATATCACTAAACTATGTCTGTTTTTTCTGCCCGAAATTAAGGTGATATTCTGTTGTTCATTAAACAGGTGACATATGATGATGATGTGCTGTAATTTACTTTGACGAGCCAAAAAAGAAAAATGTCTACATCAGAAACGTTTCCTCGATGTATGGTTCAATTTATACACGGCATGTGAAGACAGAACTGGAAGTTTGCAATTTACCTTTATTCCGTGTCTCTTAGGGCTCCGAGCCACTTACTGCTGGTCCATAAACATTTTCTCTCATCTCTGCTGCCTCTCTTTAGTCTCTTTTTTAGCTTTCTCACCCCTTTCCTAATCCCGCAGTTTCTCTCCCAGGGAGTTAATATGCAGCAGTGAGGATCAGGGGGCTCCCAAAATATTTCAGGGGCCGCAGAAGTGCAGTGTGCATGCACGGTTTTATTGTGTGTGTGTGTGTGTGCCTGTGTGTATTTTCTGGGCTTTTGTTGAGCGAAAAGTCTGCATTTGGAAACATTTTCAAGGTTTTTAAGGGATAGTTCAGGTCTTTTGAAATGGGGATCTGTGGACATGTTATGAACAATAAATATCTTACCTGCTGTGGATAGCTCTTGACCAGTTTCAGTGTGGAGAAACAAAGTTTAATTCTGATAGTATTGATGAGCTAACAGCTAGTCTGAGTGGGATTGAGATCAAAGCAGATTGTTGTCATCTTAAAACAACCCTAACCTGACAAATTTGTGACCCGGGCTGCAAAATGAGGAATTTTTCAATATTGAGTTGTTATTATTTTCAAACTCTGCATCTCAAAAGCTTCAAAATAATACGAAGTTTGTTGAAATTTGGTGATTCATCATCTGGTCTGGGAACAAGTTAGCTATGATTATGATTTTTATTGGTGTAGAATGATGTCATTGGGAATTCCAGCCTTACATTTAAAAAGAGAAATGTCCAATCTTCCCAATAACCCCAAACATTATACAAAAGGGATGTCCAGGCACTACGGCAGCCGGCAGAGAAAAATGATCAATTTCAAAAGAAAATAAAAGGATTTGAATTAAAGGGATTATTTCTGAAGACATACCTGTTAGGAAGCTTTGATTTAAAGGTCGATTAGAAAGATTATATGCTACTTTAATTGCCCAGATTTGTTGTCTATATGGACTCATTTTTACGCAAATCTCAATAATGGCAAAAACGTTGCACTGGTACCAGAAATACAACATGGAAGCTCCCATAACCTGGGTCCTGCTGGATCCACTTCCCAACAACAAGAGAAGGCAGTGAAATTTATTCAAGTTTAATAGAATATGTCAATGTTGCAAATAACTGTGGAACTCTATGTAAAAATCAATATTACTGTCACAACAATGTAAAGGTTTCTAAAATAACATTTGCATTAACATTTGAATTGTTTAAAATAACAACAGCACTTTGGTTCTGGCCTCACTCCTACTAGCTGTTAGCGTGTCGATCCAGTCATGATTAAACTATTTCTCCGAACTGAGGTCATTCAAAGAGCTATCTATAACAGGTAAGATACTACCTGCTCGTAACCTTTTTCACAGAACCCACTTCAAAACAGCTAAATTATTGCTTTAAATGTACTAAATGCAGAATCTAAAACTCAGTTCCTTTAAAAAATGCCATCTTTATATTTTTAAGATGCTTAATGATGGTTTTATCCTAAAAAATATAGTTCTATCATTTTAAGAAACATAGAAAATAAGAGTGAAATGGTTTTCCTATTTGGATAAGCTATGATTGCATGGTTTTATGTGTGTTCCAAGAATCCAAACAACTACTACATCTGCACCATCAGCACATGCAGTGATCCAGCTCAAAGCAGACCTACCCGGTCTACTGAATATTAGATGAGGCTGATGCAGCCTTAAAGCCTCGCAGCAGGTACAGGAGGTCAAAGTGCCAGATGTGCTCAGGCTGATCCACATTTTTGTAAATGCTCTTCAACACTGGTCTGAGCACGAAGCACAGCTCGGGAACAGAATGATTCCAGTTTTCTGACAGTAACCGTGGCAATTCTTTTTCCCTCCGCCTCCTCACACACATCCACGGCTGCTCCACCATTTCCCTCGCTGCCTGTAGCGCCGGCCCACAGCATTCGCTAGTCAAAAGGTCAAGCGAACAGAACCTTAATTTTGGCCTCCATCCCCGCAGATATTCACACCAGAGGCTTTCTAATCCAGCCTTACCGCCTCCATGTTACATTTATGAGCTGAGGCAGATCTGGTTGCTTGAGATTTCCCTGATAAGCCAAAGGAATAGCAAAAACTCATAACTTCAATTCTCCGCATAAGAGCCGCATCAAACTTTTTCCCCTGCGCTTGCTTGATAGAGGTCTGTCTACCTCTATCTCAGACTCAAAAAGAAGCAGAAGAAGGAAAAAAAAGCCACTGGATGAATATATGCTGAAGGGCACTCTTAACAAAGAGCGATTAAGACATTTCTGGCACATTCTCCTGCATGCCGCTTCTCCAGTGTGAGAGGTGAAACCGAGTAATCTCACGCTGCATTGGCTGCAAAAGACAAACCAGGCTGAATAATTACACAGAGCAGGACAATAATCAACAAACTCCTGACAGAAAAAAAAACGCTTCTAACCATCTTTTTATGCCACCGACAGCTTCCCTGCTACCTTTGGCTCGCCCGGTGGCTAGTTTTAGGATTACAAATGACAAATCAATTCAATTATTCCACAAAAAAAAAAAAAACAGTGACTAAAGTTGAAGAGCTGCAGCTGAGGATGTGTCGTGGGGAACGCTGGGGGGAGGGAAAAAATAATAATGGAGGTCTGAGCCACAAGCAGAAGGTGGCAGACTTCAGAGGAAAGTCATCTGATGATCTTTTCTGCTCTTTTTACAAGGTGTGAGTCTTGTTCGCCTGTCTTTGCGGCGGTAGTACACTACAACTAATCTCCAAGGAGCTGCTGGCTGGCAGAGGTGTGAATGAGTAGATGAATGTCACGCCTACGGGCTTCGGACTTTCGTGGAACAGCCTATTTTTACCGTCTCCCAGCGCTGGATGCGAGCCGCACCATTGTGCAGGCTGCTTTAATGAAATCCACCCATCTAAAACAAGCACAGGGGCAGCGCGCAGTAATGTAAAACTTAGCAGTTTAAAAAGATGTCAGGGTACTCCGGGAAGCTGTAAACACCGCTACAGTTCTGAATTTCTGGTTTCTGAAAAGAAAAAAAAAAAAAAAGGCCAAGAGTACTTTACAGGTAAACTTTAACTCTAATTCATGGATGAAGAATGAAAACGGCCAACTCACTGCAACCAAATCAAAACATCAAATAAAGATCTAGCATTCCTTAAAGGATTGCATATCGCTCCCCACTTTTTATGCCAGAGTTTTAAATTAAAATCATCTTATGATGAGAAATGACCGAGTTGTAGGGGTTTTGGTCAAACCTGGAAAGTATCTCATGAAATCAAATTTTAGCTCAAGAGCTGTAAAACTGACCACCTTTTTTCATTTTCTAATGTCCAGCAGCTCTGGTGGCCATCTTGAATTGTGTTGATTCTAAAATGTAATCAGTTGTACATTAATTTCTGCAGGTGTCATTAAAATCCATCCTGTGATTCATGAAACATATTGCTACAAACAATTGATTTCAACAATTAATGCTAAAACTCCAGCTCTCATGGAGTGAGCAGGACTTTGAGAATGTGCAGTGAATGACTCTCAGCTACTACCACACCACATTTTAATTCAATATCTGTAAAACTGACTGAATTACAGACATCTTTGTGTCTTTAAGGTCAGCTGGCTGTTGCAGCCATCTTGAATTGAGTTGGCTTCAAATGTTAATCAGGTGAAATTTCAATACAATTCGTTCAGTAGTTCATGAGATATTTCAGAGTTGACTCCAAATAGGTAATGGTAAAATTACAAACAAAATCTATTAGTGTTCAGATTGTTTTCAGGATCAGTCTTAGCTTTCTATCCCACCAATTTTTAGGTTAATATCTGTAAAATTGACTGACTTCTAGCCATTTTTGTGGCAGCCATCTTGAATCAGGTTGACTTCAACATTAAGCAGTTATAGATGCACATTCAGTGATAACATTTTAAAAGTTTTATTAATTATAAAGTTCCCTCACTGGTTCGTGAGATATTTTGCTAACAGATAGACACACAAACACACACGAGCTAAAATACCTCTCGCCTTTCAGGGGCAGGTGATAAAAACTGATCTTCTGAGCTCCCCGTTGGCTGCCGCTGCAGTTAAACTCTTTTTTTCTTTTTTTTGAAGTTTTTGCCTTTTACATGCATGGCCGCTTGATTGCAAATGATGAAGTGGACAGTAAGAAAAGCGAGCCGCTGCTGAACAGATTTCCTCGCGCGGCGCATGCATTTAAAGGCTTTAACAGTGCGAGTGTGCGAGCGAGACAAGAGGAACAGTGCAAGCCGAGCTGGACCCCCGCGTCTCCTAGTCATTACAGCTCATTTGTCTGAGTGCTATTCCACTTGGCTGGGCTGAGTTAACAGTTTGCCCCGGCGCTCTCCGCCCTCCTCTGAGCCGAGCACGGCGACACATGTGGAGAGACTGAAACAGGAGCATAATGCACGACTTCGTAGTGGCTCGTGCACGTATAGACGACATAAACACAGGGGAAGACTTCGCCTTTTCTTCCTAATAGACCACACAGCACATGTGAAGTAATTCTCATGACTTCAGAAAGAAAAAAAAAAATATTTGTGATTAAACTCACAGCACCGGCGGCTGTTTAATCCTTCCGATCCCCTGGAAAGTCTAATGGCAGCTAATCAGATGCACATCCACAGTCTAATTAACCAATTAGCAACTAATGGATACACAAACACCATGCAAAATGCCATGGATTCATTAGGAGACACTCGTAGTTTTTCACTTTACCCAAGACACTTTTCTGGACAAATTAGACCGACAGCAGGCTGTTAACAAAGGGCACGAGCTCCACCCCCCCCCACTGTCTTCCTGAGAAGATAACATGGAAAGTGAATGAGACACGAGGTAAAAATAGCATTAGAATCAGCGCTGTATGCTAAAGAAGCGATACAATTTATTCATTTGCACACATTCACACAAGACGGCAATCATCATTTTTGAAAAACATACATTTTTCTCGCTAATTACCAGAACACTCGTTTTACAACACGACTACAAAGCAAGCCTCATTTCAGGACACCAAGAAAGTGCTCAAAAAAACCCCCAAAACTTTAAGCCAGAGTTTTTATAGAGACTTTTACGACTTTAAAATACGAGGAAAGAAGCATGCTCCGAATATTTTTCTTGCCTTCTTCGAGACCGTAACTTTTAATTCTGCACAAAAGCAGACAGAGGGAAACAATGTGGGGCACTTTATGACCTGATGGAAAGAAGTCGTAAAAACTGGGCGATGAGAAGGAGGAAAAATAACAATACGGCAGAGCAAGAGTGTACAGAACTCGAGAAAACATAACAATTAGAGAGGGCGTGAAAACCCATCTGGCTCCTTCCACTCGACAACAATAAAAATATTTTTAGAGCTAAGCTAATGGAGCACGTATGCTACTCATTAAAATGTCCTCCCTTTTTCACAAAATGAAAAAAAATACTTGTTTCTTTTTTTGCAACACAAAGAATAGATTTTGAATATCTTCAGAGGCTATTAGTATTAACGTTAATGACAAATCTTGACACAGATAAGGAGAATGTAGTAAATAAACACATTTTTAAAATACTCCTACTCCACAATTTATATTTAGACAGACTTTATTGTCAATTTAAGACACTAAGTATTATATTTATTCAAAAGTTTTTCATTTGGTATGAAGTTTGACTTTTTAAAAATTCAATCCAGATCAACTCATTTTCTCTATTTAATTTCTAAAGGTTCACGTATGAAGAAACAAACAAATAAAAAGTTGTGCTCTGAATCGCTTTAAAAACTGTACCATGTCAATTTTGAGAAATTGGGTTTGTTGCAAATTCAAAAAGAAAGGTGTTTTCTAATCTAGATTGTAATCCTCCGTGGGGACTTCAAGCTGTTCCTGCGAGTCCGTTTTTGATGACATTTATCATCAAACGTTTATTTCCACATTTCCACATCACTCGTTCCGTCAAAGTTTTTTTTTTCCCCTTAATTTTCTCTGACACAATCTTTAAATGTCGTAGTTTGTAACTCTACCTTTCAGTCCTGCCCGTCTCCTCCTTATCTGTGTTCTCCAGCACGTTTCAGCCGTCTCAGCTGAATTCAAACTCTGCCACCAACACAAGCGCCTAAACTCTCTATTTCCCCATCCTCACCCAGGACTCCAGCGCCATACATTTTTTCAAGATTCATCCACGTTTAGATTAGCATGCGTGCAAAAGTTTGCCCTGTTTGAACAGTTAGACTTTCCGACTTGAAGTAAGTCACCGTGACAAAGCTTTGGCAGACAGATTGTTGTTCTTGCTGACTCTCCTCGTTCTCCTCATCACTCAACTGTTACTAGTCCCTAATGACGCGGGGAGCCACCTGTGCACTCCTTTCTGCCCTCTTAACTTTGCCGCATCATTGACAGCTTCAACTTCCAAACTAACTAATGAGCATATGGTTGGAAAAAATGTACCATAAAGCATATCCTCCATCCATTTATTCGCCCGCTTTGTTGAAAATAACTAATTCGTTGTCACGTGAGGTCGGTGACACTTGATTTAAAACTATATTTCTAATTGGAAAACAGGCCATGCAGATGCCGCACTAGACAAATATTTGGGCCTAAGTATCATTTCAAAATGAGTAGGAGGCTTCAAAGTTACAGTAAAACTTTAGGGGATTTAATTATCACGTATTGTCCTCGATCTACATACCTAGATAGATAGATGTCCACATTTTTTGAAAATAATTATCAATGATTAATCTATTTTTTTAATATGAGGAAATTGCAGAAAATGGATCTATGGCACACGGCAGTAGATGACTGAATAATAATACATTATATCTGTAGTTGGACTACAGTTAAATAATGTTAAATAAACCCCCAAAGCTTAAAGATTGCATTGGCCGACCCCACTGGGTTAACTGGATAGCAGCTGATCCTGCTGCTTGATTTTGTAGCTAAAATAAATTCAGTTTCTTGTCATAATGTGATATGAATCATACAAAATTAGTTAGCATCGTTAAAGCTTTCTAATGTAAAAGTATGTGTTACATTTTGGAAAAACATGTCTTATAAAGACAAAAATATTGTCCCCAAATTGTTAAGATGATTTCTTTACCAATCAATTTTATAAAGATGTAATGATTCACATAAATCATGGTTTGATGTGTAACGTAGTTGAATACGAGTTTGGTACAACAGGAACAAGAAATGAATGATAAATCCTAAATTTATTTGTTTGTACTTTTTGTGGTCTCATTATAAAACAGACAATAACCCTCCCCCACACACACACACACACACACGTAAGGCCTTTCTTTCATTGAGAAAATTGTACACTGAAATTGTGGTTGTTTCAGTTCATTTTTTTCATAAACTTGATGGAAAATAAAAGGCAATACATAGCTAAATAATATCTCCCAACGGTAAAATACAAAAATAATAAAATGTTCTCAGCTTGGTGAATGCTAGTGTGCTGCTCGTACATGGAGGAGCTTATTAAGCACCTTGTGGTGAATTTAACGGTGTTCATTAGGTGCCAGAGGCCATTTCAAAGCTCGGCTTTCCATATATCCACCAGACACTTTTCTACACTGCTAATTTAAAACAAACAGGCAGCTCTTCAAACTCATGTCTTTTATCCCAATGAGCCATTTTTGCTTTGGTTTGCTGTAGAGTGCTTTGGATAAAAAGCTATAAAAAAATAAACAAAACATGAAATGAGAGTGGTGACCGCCTGTGTGAACCATGATGCTTCAGTATAAATACACCCCTATTATACATCATTACTGAGTGTTGTTTGTCCGGTCTAAAATAATAGTACTGACTCTTATTTTATAAAGTAAAGCTCTATTATCTGGGCTCTACAATCAGACTGTAAAACACCTAAACTGTGATCCTAACTTCAAATCATTTAAGTCTAAAAGTGAGAGGCTGTTAATTAAGATTCTGTCTCACAGGAGTAACTTGAATTTCAGAGCAGAAAATGCTTTAAATCAAATCAAATTTCTCACAAGTTTAAAAAAAAAAAGTTTGTGCGGCGCCCTGAGACACGTGCGCACACACGCACGCGCGTGCACGCTAATACACCCCCGTACGCACGAAAACTCACAAGTTCACAGATTGACTGCGCTCAGCAAGAAGTGCTTCACGGATGGCAGTTTTCCTTTCTTTTTCCGCTTGACAGACTTATCAACCGAGCTCAGGTGGTGCCCCATCTGCTTGCGCACATTTAAAATCCGCACACAAACACACAGACACACAGTCGCTTACTGCTTACACAAGAAGACACATGCTCGAGGAATAAACTCAATCAAACGTCTGCCCTTCAAATTTCATTTCTGATCTCCCGGGCTCCTCGTCTCCCTCTTGTCCTCCCCCCTCTTCCTCCTCCTCGCTGGCCACACTGTGACCTCTCCTCCTGTTCGCCCACGTCCTTTCGCTTTCATATCCTCCGTGCGCCAGCAACACTGTCCAACAACCTCAAACTCTCCTTATAGTCTTTATTTTGTCCTTCTCGCTCTCCTCATGTCTACCAATCCCAGTGACCGTCGCACCCCGCAGGGCAGAGCCCCCCCTGTCCAAAGAAGCAGATGGTTGAGCAGCACATACAAGCTCGGGAGGAATCGACGCTCGGGTCTACAAACGCACTGTACGTACGTGCACGCAACGAGAGCAACTGGCTTTTTCTGAGAAAATGAGGAGTGAATGCTGAATGGTAAAAACTGTTGAAGAATGAATTGTTAACGTTTAAAAAACACAATCAGAACAAAAGCTGAAATGAGCAAAACTGTTTCGGAAAGCAAAAAATGTTTAAACCATCAATAAAGGTTAAATGGCAAAACTGTTGCAAAAACCTAAAATTGTCTGTAAAAGCAAAACACTCGCTAAAAGCTAAAATTAGCAAAACTGTAGCTAAAAGTAGCATAAGAGGACAAAAGTAGAACAAGTACGCTGAAGTAGATTTCAGAGAAAACAAGGTTTTTAAAGGAATTTAAGAAATCTCAGTGTATTTCTATGAGGGTTTTTTTTTCTTGGAAAAATAACTCAAAATGTATAGAAATTACAAACCTTAAAAGTCGTAACAGCACTCCTGATCAAGCGGAACATTTTGATGTTTGAATGATTAAAACAATGGGACGAGTGCTGACTCAGCATTCCCACAATTACACAGAACGCCAAGAGTATACAGTTTCATCCCCGCAGCACATTGGAGCACTTCTATAAACCAAACAGAAATGATGAAATGCTAAGCACAGAGAGACTGTTATAATAACGTTAGCTTGAGATGAGTTTGAAACCTAATCAGGAAAAACACTCGTACATACAGTATCTTATTCAATAAGCCCCTGGGGTAAAAGGCATCATGAATCTATTCATCCCTGCAGCATTTATGCATTTATACATTTCTGCTGTACAGAGCCACGAGCGACTGTGAATCAGTGCACACACTTCAGCCTGCATAATGGGAATGGCGAAAGACATGCACATACAAAACACAACCAAATGGATTTCTATAGGAAGTGCTTCAAGAAACTGCGGAGGACAAAGAAAAACTCTTGGATCAAGGATGAGTCACGGGATGATGGAGAGCCCACGAAATGCAACAAATGGCTCCTCTCAGGGGGCAAATGACTCTTTATGAAGCCTCACACAACTGCATTAAAGGGAATTAAAGGTACACAAATACTGACCTAATGCAATTTTCCCAATGTTTGTTTACTAGCAAATAAACACACTGGCTGGACAGCAACGGTGGCTAGTAAACCGACCTCTCTGTAAAGTGCCATTTGTTAGGCAATTATCCCTATTCTGCCAAGCAGAAAATAACTTGTGCTGAACGGTAAGGTGTGCTGAAACTCATAATACCATGCAGGCACTATAATTAGGCAGCTCTTTACAGGGAAAAGAATGAGGTCCTGGACAACCCTGTAGGGAAAAAATAAGTAATAAGGAAAAAAAAAAAAACACAACTAATGACCAAAAGCAATTTGCTGCTGCCGTTCATGAATTATTCTGTGATTTTTAGTGCAGTAAACAAACACGATCTTTAAACAACTTGGAAGCATAACAGCGGATGACTGAGTGGCTGCTTTACAAAGCGCAGCACCTGAGTGTGCCGCGTTAGTGCTCGAAACGTTGTCAGGACAACTTTGAAAGGATCCGGTGTCTTTCAAAACCCTTGAAAAGTTTTGATGATTTGCTGTAATGGGGTGTAATAGTCATTTGTCTGACTGTGGAGAGAAAAAAAAAACATGTCCCACGGTGTAGAAATATGACCTGTTGCCGGTGAGGACAGTCAAGTTCTCTCGGAGCCCGAGGCAAAGCACGCGCACCGGGGGCCTCCTCTTCTCAAGCCTGTCATTAGTTTTCAACTCATAATTATCTAATATCTACTTATAGTCTCAAACTGTTTAGCTGCCACCACAGCTAATCGACTTTAGCAAACACAACAAATGGCCAAAGCTCAGTCAACCTCACAGATATGAAGCTCGAGGTTGTTGTGGTAGTAGCTGAGAGTCCCTCCCAACACATACTCCGAGCACAGACTTGAGATCTTCCAATTCTGCACGAATTCTCATGTTGTTTTCAAGATTTGGCTGAAATGGACATAGTACTTATAATCTTAGGGTGCCACACCAAAACCAAAGGCCACAACAAAATGTCTTTATGAGCAAACTGTTCTACAAACACAACGCATATTTACCTGCACAAATGAAAAAATAAATAAAATAAAAAATGCTGCCAGTGTATTAGGTATTCTATGAGGCTCCTGGCATCTTGAGCCCAGGGCAACTGCCTGCCTTTTCACAGTCTGAGGTCTTCTGGACAAAAACTGCTGGGGGAGCCATGGACTCAATTTAAGACCACAGGAGACACATTTTTTCTTATAACCCTGGCTCCAAGTTTGTGTCGAATGCGTTGCCTCTCTCTTTGTGTTGCCTTGATTCTGGTGATTTAGCTCTAGACTCATTTATTTAGACAGGCTTTTAAGTAGATATGGGCTGTATGATTTGATATTTTTACTAATCTGTTTTACATTTACTTTTACGCCTCTTTGTTTTATCACTTCTGTTTTATGTATATTTAGTTTACAGCTTGAAATATTAAACACCTTATGGTGCTTCAACAGTAAGTTCGCCTCTGAGTGCTCACAGAAACTGTGTGCAAAACTTTCAGTCCTAAATATTATTATTTTTTTCAGTTTGTGGGCTTAAAATCAATAAGTCAACAAGTCAGCGTCTCCTCGTGCAAGCCTGACCTCTGTGCCACTTTGATGCTTTAAACCATGAATATTAGATGTGTGTGTGCGTGGGAGCGCAGATGCGAATAATGTTTTATGAATCAGTTTTATGTGAGGCAGATCCATGTGGCCAGGCTAAAAGATGACACAGAGCAGTGTGTGTGTGTGTGTGTGTGTGTGTGTACGTACCTGCAGAAAGCCGGGGTCGGGTTCTGGGTGTCTGCATCTCCTGCCGAGCATGGGGCAGCATGTGGTAGCGCTTGGCTTCGTTGACCAGATCGCGGCACGCCTCCGATGATTTGATCAGCTCCTCGTTGTCCACCACGTTGAGCAGGTAGGACGGATGGATGAAGGGCAGCCGGACCACCGCCAAGAGCTCCGACAGTTGCTGAGGGGAACAGAGAAACAGGATAAATCACCCGGACGTACTTTCTTTTTTAATCCCCCACTGCCAAAAAGTAATGGTAGAGGATGTTTTTACCACCATCTCTGGTGTGTGTGTTACTAAAATATCTCATATACCACTGGGATTTTATTAAAACTTGCAGCAAGTAATCAATGGATGCACATCTACAACTGATAACCTTTTGGAGCCAACTTAATTCAAGATAGCTGCCACAGCCAACTGATTTTAGAAAACACCAAAATTACTATAATTTATTTAACTTTACAGACATTGAGCAACAGTTTGGCAGAGATTCATTAACAACACGTATTCCAATTGCTACTCAATGCACAAAAAAATTTGATTGGAAGCAAAATATCTCATAACCCACTGCACTGATTTTAGTGAAACTTTAGATTAAACAAAATTTAAGATGGCTGTCACAGCTAATCAACCTTCGCCTTCACAAAAATGGCTATAACTCAGTCAATTTCACAAATATTGAGCTAAAATTCAATGCAATAGCAGAGTCCTTCACAACACATAATGAGCGTAATACCTTATAATATTGCATGACGTTATTAAATGATAACGTTATTTTCAGTGTTTGAACTCAGTCATTTTCATTACATGATCTTAGTTTAAACGCTTTCCTAAAAGACAGCAGGCGATATGAGTTCATCAGGAAATGCTAGGCTTTTCATGTATTTATTTCTGCTGTACAAACGTCTGTTTTTATAATGATCTCCAAAAAAAAATGATAGAAACACGTTTAAGAAAATTCTAGTCTATTAGCGTGTGGAAACTTGACAGCAGCGAGACCATTAGTTTAGTCACAGTCTGTGTCAGACCCTCAAAGCTTCAGTTCATTACTCGGTTTCATGTCTTTCTTTTTTTTTTTTTTTACTATTTTTTTTTTTTATCCACACTTGTGCAGGACAAACTGTTCATGAAAAGATAGGAAAACGGATAAAATGCCTGAAATCCAGACAAACATTTCTAAATTTACAATTAGAGGCATATTCACAGAAACAGAAAAAAATCCCAGCTAAAACTCAAAAATAAATAAATAAATAAAGCAACTCAGGGGGCTTGCTTTTTAATTCCGACGCTGAAAGGAATTCACACAGTGAAAGAGAAGCCAGAAGTGACATTTTGAAAAGTTTTCCTTAAGATCCATGCACAGTCTCGCTTTCATATGTGAGTTTAGTTTCGCAGTGAGAACTCAAACGAAGCAGCGGGGGGTATCAAACTTCCACCTACTGCTTCGTAGGGGTTTTTTACCCCCCAGTTTCCAAATTAAATCTTTCATCAGACAAAAAAATGTTGGGTTTTTTTTCTGCAGCTAAATTAAGACCCAGCTGCTACTAATCATAACCCATTCAAGCCAAAATGCTGCAGTGCCATCAGCAAGATTTATTTATTTTAGGGGTGGTGGTGGCTAAAGCACAAAAGATCTAATAAAGATTAATTTGACTCAGTTTTTTTGCCTAAAGGTTTCTTTTAATTTCCCATAGTGAGAACTGGGTTTATGATGAATAAAAATTGGAATAAAAACAGTAAAAATACTGAACTACTGCAGCATGAATATTTGTGTTTACAACACCAAAAACTTGTGCAAAATGTAAATAAAAACAGAATGAAATGTTTTGCAAAGCTCATACTTTTTTCATAATGGAACATAGTACACATATCAAATGTTTAAACTAAGAAATTGTACATTTAAAAAAAAAAGCAACAGCATCACAATTCAAAAAACGGGGACAGGTCCATGTTTCCTCTGGAGTATCTCCTCTTCTTTAACCATCAGTCTGTAAACATCTAGAGCTGAGGAGAGCAGCTGCTGGAGGTTTTAGAGGAATGTTGTCCAAACCAAATGACCAAATGTTTTCAGTTGTTCAGAGGTCTGGACTGCAGGCCGGTCAGTTCAGCATCCAGACTCTGCAGATATGAAGCCCTGCTGCTGGAATGGAGGCAGTATGAGGTTAGGCATGGTCTTGCTGAAATATGCAAGGCCTTCCCTGAAAAAGATATCATAGAAATAGGTGCATTTTGCTTTAAAACCTGTGAGTACTTCTCTACTTTCATGGCGACTTTCCAGATATGTAAGCTGCCCATGCCATAGGCACTAATGCACCCCCATGTCATCAGACCACTGATAAAAGACTGGATGGTTCTTTTTCCCTTAGGATTGGAGAACATGGTGTCTGCGGTTTCCAAAACAAATTCTAAATTTCGATTCGTCTGACCACAGAACAGTTTTCCTCAGTCCATTTTAAATGGGCTTTGGCCCAGAAAAGACAGCAGCATTTCTGGATGTGTTTTTCTTTTTGCATGATAGAGCTGACGAAAACTTGTGAACCTCTGCCCGTCTTTACTTCTGAGAGATTCAGCCTCTCTAAAATGCTCTTTTTATACCCAGACCTCTTATTGACCTGTTTCCAGTTAACATAATTAGTTGCAAAATGCTCCTCCAGCTGTTTCTTCCCACTTACTTTTACAGCTTTTTGTTGCACCTTTCCCCACTTATTTGAGATGTGTTGCTGCCATCCAATTCAAAATTACCTTTTTTTTCCCAAAAAAATGGTACAGTTGGTTTTTATGTTTACTGTGTTCCATTGTGAACAAAATATGGGTTTATCAAATTTACACATTATTGCTTTCTTTTTACCTTTTACAGAATGTTTCAGCATTTTCAGAATTGGGGTAGTACATGTATGTTTGCTCTCTCTAAGGATGTGCATATATTTATATAGGTGTTTGGACACAGTAGCAGGACAGACCGTTACCAAGGCAACCTTGTTTATGGCTCCAGCAGCAGAGTGACTTTTTTATTCCCCTCTATGTGTGTACAAGTGTATGTGCGTCCCTGTGGGAGTCTCATCCATGTCGACAGTAAAAGCTGTAAACAAGCTTGGACAAAGCGACAGAGAGCTGGGTGGGGACTGACCTTGCTGACCCTTTGGCTCAGAACGAAGTGTCCAAGCCGCGCGGGGAGAGCGACACAAACAACAGAGTCGGAGAAACATCATTCAGGGGAGAGCAAATAATAAGCCGACATTCTGCCAAGGCAGCTCCTCTCCCCCACCTGAGGTCCTTTTACTCGAGTGTTTGTTCTCTACCAATGTCATGGGCTCATTTGACCAAAAACAACGGGGGGGGGGACAGAAAAGGAGTGGATAGGACAGAAAAAGATATGGTGGGAGGACATGTGAAGACAGAGGGGGCGAAAAAGAGGAGGAATTGCTGCCAAAGATGCAAAAAAAAGAAAACCCTGCACGCTTAAGTGATGTGACGAGGAGGCAAGGAGATGTGATGGTTCCACAGGAGCCGGAGCAATCTGCTGATGACATTTCCTGTCCATGAGCATGCTTGGAGGCAAACTCTGTCCTGCATCTGGGACTGTCTGACTCATTCATCCTCGAACGCGCACAGCACAGTCTATCAAACAAACAGCTCAATAGCCACGTAAGCACTTGCAGTTGCTCGAAGCACAAACGAAGGAAGCCAGAGGAGGAGTTGTCAAGGCAAGCTCCGTAAAATCCCAATAAACTCGTTTATGAAGACTTTTGAGCTTTAGATCAGTGAGGACTTTCAATTAAAGAACATATAGTGGAAGATTTGCCCGGTAGTTACTAATTCATGTCTCCCTCAAATGGAGCACTTAAGCTTCAGGCTTTAAGCTCTGAACTTTTGCTACTTTTCTCCACATCAGCCACAACCTCACTTACCTTATAATCACCTGCCGTTAAAGGCTGAAAGGCGGGCGACAATGGTTTTGCCCATATATATATATGTGTATGTATGTGTGTTCATGTGTGTGTGTTAGCAAAATACTTCATGAACCATGCAGAAATTAATGATCGAATGTACATCTTCACTTGATTAACTTTTGGAATCGACCCAACTCAAGATGGATGCCACAGCCAACTGACCTTTAAAAACAAATTGGCTAAAACTCAGTCAGTTTTACAAATATTGACCTAAAATTTGACACAAACACCTGGTAGGCTTCGTTAACACCTCTGCATGCAAGTATTCAAATGTTAAATGTGAGGCCATCTGTCAGACAGCTGTAGCTTGGCACTAACTGGGTCATGCAACGAGAAATAGCAGCAACATTAAACCATGAGTGAAAATGGAAAGAACTAAGGTGTTGCAATGGTCCAATCAAAGTCTCAATTAGCTGAAATGCTGTGGTAAGACATTAGAAGAGGCCTGCACAAAGCAATGCTGTCAGTGCTCAATATATTGAAGCAAAGTTGTAAAGCAGAATTGACCAAAATCCATCCCATAGGAATGTGTCAGACTGATAAGGTCATTTAGTTTTATGTACTTAGCAAGCTGCATAAATCCTGGACTCTGACTGTCATCTTACAGAGAGAAATTTCTGGTTTAAATACAGGCAAGGCAGGTCAGTCTGAATGGAGTTTGTCTCCCAAGGTTCAAAAAGGATGCATATTAGGTTAATTAGTCACTTTATATTGACTTCAGGATCAAATATGTGTGTGCGGTTGTTTGTTTTGCGTTTTTATGTTGCATCTGTAATGGACCAGAAATCCAGTTTAGGGTGAAGTCAGCCTAATGCCTGGAAGTAGCTGAAACTTTCTTTTATTTTGCACTTACTTTGCAAACAGCATTAATCAGCCTCCCAGAGATGTAAAACTATATTTGCGTATGACAGATCTAAACAACAAGAAAACAGGTATTTTAGGCAGTGTTTTGTGTACATTCGCACCACTGTAAAACCACACACCCAGAAACCCAAATTCTCAGCTACGAACATTTGTAGTTTTTTTTTTTGGGGTTTGTTTTTAACTGTGGAAAACAATTTTTAAAAAAAGCATCCCAGTTAACCGTCTGCGAGTCAGAGCTACATACAAACCCACATCTGTTGTAGCCTCTTTTCGCTTGCCAAATATAATTTAACGGCAGTAAAACTACCTCATAGAGCATCTGGTCCCTGCAAAAAGGTAACAACGTTTAGTGGCACCACATACAGGAAAACATCCGCCTCCCACACATACATGAGGATGAGTTATGCACATGTACAAAGCGGAAGGAGACAAAGGGATGTATCCAGCAACAGTCACTGTAGTAAACTTGTTGTTTGCTGCAATAATGTCAACAAAAAGTTGGAAAGCAGCTTCATGTGGTTACAATTTTGTGCTCAGTCTGAAAGCTGTAAATCCTTTTAAAAAGATTAAAACAACCTACAGACCCTGAGGCTGGAGTCTGATTAAATGCACAACCAGCTAATTAATTGTACTATAATTCCATTTATAAGTGTGTGTGTGTGTGTTTGGAAAAGTGCCCACCTGCTTTTCTGTACATAAACCCCAGCCCTCCCTTCAGCACTCGCTCTTAGCCCACTGCCTCAAACAGCACAATATAAAAACTGAAGAATTACTCTTCATCTCTAACACTAACTAACTCGTTGTATCCCCCCCCCACACTTCTTTTTCACTTCACGCTCCTCTCTCCACCTCAGTTCCTGCTCCACTGTCTTCCTCCCACACATGCATACATCGGCATGGAAATAAGACAGAGTTGCACACTTCATGTTATTATTCAAACACAATCTGTCAAAGAGAGGAAAAAAAAAAAAAAAACCCACAACAAACACAAAAACAGAAGCCTCGCTTGCTTCATGTCGGCCACTGAACTCCTCAAGCTAGAAATGATTGCACTTTGTCTTTAATTCTCAAGGTTGTTGTTTGTCTTTTATAATATGCGACTTGTATTTGTGGTTTAGAGAGTAATACGGGAACAGTTTGATGGATTGTTAAAAAAATCCAAGCAGATTCATGGTCCACTTAGGATGAACTATAATCACTTATAATAAGCATTTCAAATTTCCCTTTGTCAAGTTTTTTACAAACTGCTCACTCATAACAGAAGCAACATTTACACCAGCTTAAGATAATGCTTTATTGCATTAGCAAACATTCGCAATAAAAGAGTATTTATGTTGTCTCAAATTGCTTTTTTTTTTTTTTTTTTATATATTCCCGAAGCTTCAAACGGACAAGTGCAACACACTCATACCTACAGTGTAAGAGTATACTGTAAATTTGTCTTGCCAAATGGCTGCCAATCAGGAGAAACAATCAACGCTGTCATAATAATCCTGCTGCTGGCTAGCAAAAGCAAACAGTCACGGATATTAATAATAATATTAAAATTAGATGCAATGTCACAAACTGGATGATAGGGATAGGAATCTATAGGCGCTTCACGATTTGATTATGATTCAGAGGGCTGCGGTGTGTTTATAAAACAATTATTGATGCATTTCAATTAATTCATAATCACACTTCAAATAAAACCTTGAGTGCGGAATTTCTTTGACTTTAAAGAAAAGATCTTTAGCTCCACACCGCAATATGAAACTGTTTTAATTCCAACTCACATGTAAGAGTTATCTTACTTACTTCAGTGTTTCAAAGGCTGTTTTTGGCCCTGTTGAGTGTGGGAATGGCTGTGTTGGCATGATCAGGTTCGATCATGGCTCCAAAGGGTGCAAGACAAAGCATCTCCCTGCTCTGTGACTGTTGGAGACTAGTTGGCGACTCAGAATTGAGAGAAAATAGGCAAATTTGTAGTTGTAATCTCACTGAATTCTGAGTGTTTGCGACCAAACAACAAGCAAGCTGGGCTGCTGCGTTTTGCGTGGCTAGTTTTTGAAAATACCAGCCGATTTTGTGTTCACGGCTTGACAAATGCCATATGCATTATTCTGCTGCCCACATTACACCGCTCCAAACGTTTCAATGCTTTCTAGAGACTCCCTCGTGAATTCACCAACTAGTCACCAACAGTCACAGCCCAGATACGACATTTAACAGTGGCAGCCACGACCAGCGGTTTTTCTTCTCCTCCAGGTAGAAACATGCACTTAACTTGCGTATAGTGTGGCTCCTGTGAACACCATTTTTCCCTGTAGCTTCATAGAAGCCGAAGTACTTCCAAACACTAGCTTTCAATGCAGAAGGTGCTGCTGATATGTTGCGTTTTTATTGCGTGCATCAGGGTCCAGGGTACATATTTTAACTGTTAGGACACTGCACATACGACAGAGTTCTGCCTCTTGCAGGACATCGTTAAGAATACATAATAGTTATTTTGACATTTATAAATACATTCAAAATTATTCATGTCTGCATCACAATGCAGGTCATGTTTGTAAATGAGAACTGGTTTTCAAACATTTTACCTTGTAAAATAAAGGTCAAATAAAAAACAAATAAAAAAAAAAATGAATGCATGTTGCAATGGACTGCAGTCCAAGTCCAACTCAACTGAAATAGGACTGCTTGGGTTTTGCTTGGTGTGGCACAAAAGCAGTTTTTGTGAGGTTGCTTGCAATACAAATAAACCGGGTTTAGAGCAGATATGGCCTTGCCACTTTTGCAGTGAAGAAGCCCTTAAACAAAATAAGTTTTCTCCCAGTCTGCTCCACTGTGAGGTTTGTGTGATGCCCATCTGGACAGGACCACATGCAGCCTAGATTTTGGTGACTGTGAACACAAATGGCGACAATAGAACCCCCATTCAAAAGGTTAGATAAAGAAGTCCACAAGCAAAGGAAGAAATCCAACAAGAATGTTTCTTTTGAGGAACTGCTGTGTGTGAAGATTTGCCGTTATCAACGTGTGGACAACTTATCGCTCAGGAATCACTTGGACATAAAAACTGCATCAAATTCCTGCTGAGAAACCCCTTAAAGCTAATTTTATTATTCTTGTCTTTGGAACAAGATTGATAAACCAACTCATTGCCAGCTATCAGGCTAGATTGTAGACTTTGGAGTTAAATGCTGTGGTGCAGTTGATTCAAAAACTGTATGTATGTAAGTGTTTGTCTGTGCATGTGTGTGTGTGTGTGTGTGTGCTTATGTATGCATGCTTGGCTATGTGTCTGTGTATTTTTGTATGAATATTTCTCTTTGTGTATGAATGTCGAATGTGTGTCTTTGTGTATGCATGTATGTATATGAGCATCAACTTACATACACTGACAGGTATGTCAATGTCCCATGTGACTATAGCACTGTGTTAGCACTGTGCTAGCATTCATTCTGTAGCCCTGGAATGCACCGAGCAACCTTTGCAAATGGTGCAAATGACAAAAGGGCTACTGTTCTTTAAGTCAGAGAAACACCAGAGTGCCTGTGTTTTTTGGCTAAACAATCATAAACTCTGAGTTTAGCCTTTGATTACAGATTCATGTGACAGCATAGTTAACCGTCTTTAGTTTGTAAAACTGCAGCAGTGAAATAATTCTTTTTTGTTTTTCTTGTTAAATCTTCTTCTTCTTGCTATATAATGAGATTAGCTTAACATCATAAACATGCTTGATTTATTTTTCAGCGTTTTATTATTTATAACTCCATGCAGGAATACCATTATAAGTAATTTTCGGTATTTATAGTTTGAATCCTTCTGTAGTGTTAACTTCGATGACAGCTATGGCATGCAGGCTTTTAGCATCCCCAGGAAGCGAGAAAAGTGCATGCACTGTGTGCATTCCCAACAGCGTGCTAAAAGGGTTTCATGGTCATTTCTCCATGTGTACATTATGCGTGCGACACGAACGAGCTAAATGAGAGCACTCGCGACACTCACATCAATGAGTGACACACTCTCAGCAGATGAGAAGAGGTAACGTGCATCCGGCTCAATTTCTCTCTATCCCCAACTAGCTCTCGAGCAATCACTCTTCCACACGGAGGCACGCAGAGTAAATGGGAGCACGTCCCCTCCAGATAAATGGTGTGACCTGTCATTTACAGCTTCGCGCCTATTCATCCGAGCAATTCTTGCGCATTTTTAAACAGAGGTGACAACTAATGGATGCAAACTAAAACCGCCAACTGCAAGATAAGGCTACTGTATAAAATCTGTCACTTCTTTAATGGGAAATTCAATCTTTTTTTTTTTTTAAAACTGCTCGAAACATTTGAAAGGTATTCACAGGAGACTGACGGCATATGGAGACACTCCTTTTAGCTTGTCGGCCCACTCATACGTTTCATCCTTGTTCTGTTATCTCTGGACAAGTTGCATTTTCCATGATTCATACGCATAAACACCTACATTATATCTAACCCAGTTTGCCGTTCGAAATTGGTTTTTATCCACAGTGATCTACATTACAAACATGACAGGTCAACATTCTCAACGCTAGCAGGAAAAAAAAAGAAAATCTTCCAGCCAAGTCTGCATGCAGGTGTTGCTAAACTTGCAGCTCACCTTTAAGTTTTTCTCTCCGATTTATTTACACTACACTCTCAGACAAACACTCAGGCAGGTGGACGGAGGACGTGAAAAGGTTGAAGCTTGTGAAAGGCAGGGATAAAGTGTCTAACAGGAAGCCTCTCAGACCTGTCAGAAGCAGCAGGAGAAGCAGCCAGGGGGCCGCCATTCGCTAACACAGATGACAAATGTCCGCTGAGCATTTCCCATTCCGCTACTGTCAGCAAGGACTAACGTCTCTTACTGTGACCGTGTGTGTGTGTGTGTGTGTGTGTGTAATGATTCAGCGTTGTGGCAGCATCAAATAAATGACAAACGCTCCTATTTGCTTTGCTCTTAGCAGATAGAAGCATGTGTCTGCTTTAGAGTAAAAAATGGTAAAAAATGGACAAGTTACAGCTTAGAAAGGAAAAAAAAACATTTTTTATACAAAATAATAAATTCAACATGCTCGTATGTTCCCTAACAGCACTCAAAAACCCACTCAACTGAAAGACCACAACTCTGTGCTCATTTGAATGTAAGTGTAGATTTCTAGGGGGGTAAAAAAACAAGCATGTGACCTTTCTTCTGTCGACACAATATGGACGAATTAAAATATGCTCATGCAAATGGCACTTCTTTGAATCCAAGCAATGCTTTGCCGAGCCCGTTTGTGTCCTCTTGTGACTTCATCACTATGTGTGCTTATCTGCCAGAAGGATGGATGAGAGACGGAGTTTGACGTAGCGGACGACAGACGCTGAATGCTGCCCTGAGCGACTACTGACAGGTGCCATGTGTTCTCCTCTGAGGCCTATTTCAGCATGACTTCACTCACAGGAAAAAAAAAAAAAGACAAAAAACTCCCGTCCTGTTTTAACTAAAAACAGATCTGTTGGAAAAGCAGCTTTCTAAGTGCTACCATCAAATTTTCTTGCTTAGGCCTTAACTGGTTGAATTACCTTCATCACCTGCCACCAAAGGCAAAGAAGCAACAAAGTTATTGCCTGTCTGTGTGGGATGATTTGTCATTTTTAGCAAAAATATATATCTCATGAACTACAGGACAGTTTTTAATAAAACTCTCAGAGTTTTCATTGGATTCACATTTACAGCCGATTAGCTTTTGGAGTTAATACAATTTAAAATGGCTGACAACTTAGCAATCAAAGTTCTATAACTCAGTAAATTTTTACAGAGTTTCAGCTAATTTTTGGTGTAGTAGAAGGTGAGAGTCATCCTCAACACATACTCTAAGCAGAATTCATACTCCCTTCTCATCACAAGATGATTTTAGCTTAAAACTCTGGTATGAATAGCAGCAGTCATTTCAGGAATGCTAGATCTTTATTTGATCTCTAGTGGTAGCCAGTAGTGTTTTTTCCCCCATTTACTGACAAAGTACAGAACAGTTTCTTCTAAATTTTGGAAAAACTAAAAAAGGTGATTAATTCTCAATAAATCAGAGCGTTCATGCAGCCGTTTTGTGTTTACAAGAGAACCCAGAGGAGATGAAATGTCCCTGGATTTGCAGCCGCCGTGGTTGAATGGCTGCGGTTCAACTGGCTGCACACATCAGGACTGATCGTGCTCGAGGACAACAAAGGACACAGATGAGAACGGACATACCAAGTTTACTGACTCGCATCGGATCATCTCCAATATTTAATATGCAAGTTGTGCTCGTGGCTGTTAGACGAGCGATTTCCAACCTTGTGTGAATGTTTGAGCACCTAATGTGTATCTAAACAACGACATTCGGGGGATTTTTTTTGAGCTACACCCCTGCGTCTGGTTTGTGTACAGAGGACAGGACACAGCAAACACTATCCACAGCATCAATCTCCATCGCCTCATTTTGTCTCTTCAAAGCGATCACACAGGCAGTGGCTAGCGTTGCGGTGTCAGTTTCTTCTCTAAGGATGATTGTTGTGACATGAAGCTCCTCTTATCTGAAAGCAATTTAAACGCTCCTGCAGGGGTCCAAGATGATCAAAAGTTTCTATATTAAAATTAAAGCCTAAAAAGAAACTCCTCAAATTAAAAGTGATGCTCAAGGTGGTGGGGTCATCAGTGTATTTTGGAGGTAAATGAAACGTGAAACGGTGAGGGAAACTCAGTTTATATCCATGCTCAGCCTCAAAGCATTTTTCTCTTTGATAATTTTATACACTAACTACATAATGATAGCATCATTTGTTCTGGGAAAATGACTTTTTTCTTCTTAATGAGTGCCGACGGGAAAAAAAAGGAAAAAAAAAAAAAGAAATCGCTACATTACCAGGCAATCGTATAAAATCCCCTAAATAATTAGCAGCAACATATAACAAGTAATACCTTCAACTGCATAATTTGGCAGGGAAGCTGGAAGTGCCAGCTCGACCTATTGTTATTTCTGATGAGTGGACAGCAGGTCCTCTTTAATGGCAAGGCTGGCCTTTTTTCATAAAAATACACCATTAACTGTCCCTTTGAGCCGTTACATTAGTTGGCCACTTTCCAAAGAGCCAATTAATCAGCCTCTTTTGTCAAGTCGGGTCTCCTGGCAAGACAGGATCCTTTATAAAATATGTTGAAGGGAGGTGTAATGGAGGTCCTATTCAGGGATTTGGCAGAAACTGGCCAGTTATAATTAGAGCAATGTGGCTGTGGATGTCCCACAAAAAGCCTGCTGGGGAAAGAAAGAACGAAAGGTCTCTTGTCAGCACATTCAGAGGAGCGTGACAGAGCTTTTTTGTAAAGCTTCCAGTTTGTTTTTGTACAACCAGCATGTTGCACAATTTGTACATTTCTCTAAACTCCTCTGTTTCTATCTATCCATCCATCCATCTATCCTTCCCTATCCTCTTTGGCCTAGAAACCCCAGGACAGGCTGGAGAGTGTCGCTGGGGAGAGGGCTATCTGTCTCCTTGACCTGCTGCCTTCAATACCTGACCTTGCATAAGCAATGATGGATGGATGGCCTAATCACACCAGCAGGATCTGGGTCTTTGTCAGGGCCTTTTTCCACAAGAACATGACCTGAACACTACAAAATGTAGGTGTCCAAAAGGCATCCTAATCAGGTGCCTGAACCATCTCACTTAAATCCTTTCAATACAGAGAAGCTGTGGCTCTACTCTGAGCTTCCGCTAGATGACTAAACTTCTCCTTCTAAGGCTGAGCCTGGTCACTCTAAAGAGAAGTAGCTGGGGTTCAGGATTTTGTGACCTTGGATGAGAGTTGAAATGTAAACAGACCAGTAAATTGAGAGCTTTGCCTTTTGGATCAGCATTATCTTCATCACAACAGACCGGAGCAATGCCTTCAATACTACAGGTGAAGCTTCAAGCCATTGGTCCATCGCCTGCTCTAAATGCTATCATCTGTGATCAAGCCACCAATATATTTCAGCTCCTCCATTTGAGGCAACGACTCGTCCTTTGACCCAGAGGGAGCATTCCACTTTTTTCCACTTTTTGAAGACATCAACAAAGACCCTGAGGTTCCTTAAGCCAAACACCTTCGTCTCCATGACAAAAAAAAAAAAATCCATGTTTATGAACACCTCCCAAAAACCACGTGGACCAGACAATTAGACTCGCAAGATCTACATGGTTCCATTTTTCTATTTTAATTAACTGATCCATAAGTCTTCTCAGAATAATCTTAAAATTTAGATGACAAAGCAAAACACCCAACAGGGATTCTGTCAAATCACTCCTACAAAATGTTTTTGATGTTGACATAGATGTATCTCCTACTTGTTTTAGCAATAAATTCTGCAGATGCTTTTTCTGCTGGAAGGCTATATCACTTTCTCATTAAGCTTTAGCGACTTCTTTTTCATTTATATTTGCATGCGGACATAGACACATGCAGGACGACACACACTTGACTTCCATTCAGTTGGTTTGTGACTCATAGCAAACCATTTCCAACGCCCAAATGCTCTCCCTGTCTCTAAGTGATGTCCGGGCCCCATTTCCCGGTGCCATCGGTTGTTAGTGACAGCATAGTGGAGATAGAAAATTGCATATTATTTACCCAGCGCCTTCAATATGCCACTTTTCCACTCTATAGCCTGCAGCTTACGACTCACAGCACACGCACGGACACATAAACCTACAAAGACGCATAAGGCTCAGATGAATGCAAACACACATCAAGTTGGTTCACGGCTTAAGGCTTTTCCTCCCTTTCTTTGCAGTTTTTTTTTTTTTTTTCCCCCAGCAGTGCTGTGACATTCTGCCCTGACATGTCATTAAAAAGTGTCACAGGTTCTGGGGGAGTGATCTCCGCCATGCTCTGCCTCCGAATGGGCAGAAGGGACAGAAGCGAGGGAGGAAGGGAATGACGAGCCAGTGTTGGACCATGCGTATAAACTCAGCCTTTAGGGTCACATCAAATATCTCCTGTGGCATTATGGAGTCAGCCTACTCATTCTTTTCCTGTTCTGTCCTCTCCTCAGGCAGCGGGCTTGCTAGTTTTTCCAGTTACATATGGGCAGGAGATTTGAGCTCGACTGCAAGCTCAGTCACATTACGGCTCCCCGGGTGTCACAGCTTTTTGTGCAGCGACACAAACCACTTGATATCAGATCAGAACACAGGGGCGCAGACTTTTGCCATTCCACTTTTCTCCCCTCTTTTCTGTTTTTCACCTCGCTCTGATACGTTCTATCTCTCCGACTTTTTTTCCCCTCCCCTCTTCCCTTTTCTCCCTGAAGGCGAGCTGACCCTGGTGTCTCATTTCAGGAACCACTGCGGTAGGTTGTTCAGACAACCGGGAAAATTTCTTCCACTTCATCTGACTAACCCACCTCTGCACCTCTCCAATAGACTGTGAGATTGGAGGAGTCCACTGGACCGAGCTGACTCTAGGGCCGACAGGGGAGATTTTATATTTTCCTAAAAATTGTTGGTACGCTTAAGAAAATGTGTGACTGTGCCACTTTTTCACCAGTGAGTCACGCAAATGTCTATTTTAGTGCCTTTATTATTAGGGCGTTATCCCAATTTTGTGTTGCACCTATTACTTGAAGGCTCTGCACTACTAAACACCTTCTGATGGATTTCTCCATGATCACTACAGTTCCACATATCAAAGGATAAATGCTAACGGTTTAATCCAAAAGGTGAAAAATCCAAACATTGACGTACGTGCCTCATAAAAGCGTGTGCCAATAAAGTAACATTGATTGCCAAGGCCTGCGCTGAATCCGATCCAGCTGATATGAGGCAGTTTCTCCACTTGCTGCTTGATGAGAAGACATTACTTTGGAGCGGAATGATTCTCGCAACGACGGACCGGTGCAATTCATCAGATAATCATCTCAACTCCATTTTAAAACAGCTATAAAATATTTTAAAATCATCCGCATGAAATTCATGGACCCATAAATACCTCACAAGCTGAGGTTTTTTTCCCCCCACTCTCTCTTCTTTTTCTCATCTGGAGTCCATTTACCTTTTCATAGACGTTGCTCTCACCTTGAGCTTCATCGATCACACACCGGTTAAAAGCTGACCTGTTGCACTTCACTGCCAATACCCATCTCGGTGATGTAACCTTTGATTATGATTACCGGCCTTCAGGAATATATCTAACACCTGTTTGGCCGACAGAAGGAGGACCGTAGCTGTTGATGGTTTTTTTTAATGCAATACAGTCTCACAAACAAATGAAAAGGAACTAAAAATAGAGCAGATTCAGAGGGCAAAGCACCCCTGGGATTCTAAACAACTGCTGCTATAGGCTACATCTTAAGAACAGCTGATGAACCCTACCAGGAGAGAACAAGGAGCTACTTGTCTGGTTTTTCATGCTGTGCATCGCTTGGAAAAGACAGAACAATTGTTTTAATACTGCTCTACATGCCTACAGGATCTGTGCTGTCAAAGGTAACAGGAGCCTCATCTTGCTGTTTTTGTTTCATGCTAAAGGTACAGTATGAACTTGGAAAAAAAAAAAAAACTTATTAAAGCAAATGAGCTATTTTTTAAAAAATTGTCATTACCTGAACTCTAGAATTGGAGTCTTGCTTGATCCATTTGATGACAGTTTCATAGACCAGCTCCTCAGCTTTCGTGTTCAGACTGTCATTGGACAGGTACGCCACCAGGTCCTCTTTGGAAACACTCAAAATCTCCTCCTGACCGGCAACCTGAAAAAAGCCAAACATTAAAAAGTACATTTAAGGTTCTCTTTCCATCAAAAAAAGTTACAAATAGGTCTTATTGGAAATATCTGACTCAAGCCAAGGTTAGCCGATAGGAGTTTATCTCAATCTTGCTCGCAGATACAAACCTTATGTTTATAGATTTTAGCAGAGCCTATGATGAAACTCCTCAGTTTCATCACAAGATGCTAAGAGCAGTCCTTTTAGTGCCAAACCCCCAAAACATAAAACATTTTATAGACTGAAGCACGAAGTTTTAAGAATATATTTTTTTCTCTATTTTTTTTAAATGACTGGACAAGCAACAAAAAACTCTTTCATCCCTACCAAAGATATGACATAACTGTGGGACTGTTTCTCCTTTGATTTCCCATCATCATTATGGTCTGGATTTCCTTTAATAAAACAACATTTTTGATTGACGTTTTTCGATAATAGATTCTAAAGTTTTCTTGACTGTTTCAACAAAACAAAACTATGATGCTGATGATAAAAGGAAAACTGACTATAAACAGATATTGAGTAGCAAAAGCTGATTTAGGAATTTTGGCATTTATGAAGAAGTATATGGGCTTTGGATACATTTTTTTCTATATTGTAGAATAATAATAAAAAAAGCCCCTCTCTTTCTGAGTTCAGACATTCAATCAAACCAACAGAGGCAAACAGAGAGCACAAACGCAGTCAGCAGATAGTGATTTCGGATATAGTAGATCTCTTTGTAACCAGCGCCAGGCACATTGACTTACTGCTGTCTCTCCCATCTGGAAACCTCACAGTAAAGGTAATATATAATGCATAACGTTTTTGATGTGCGAAGAGAGACAGACGAGACGTTTTCCCACCGCTTCCAGCTTTTATATTAGGCTAAGCCGACTGTCTCCAGGTTGGAGTCTCATATTTAATGGACAGACCTAACTGGAGTGTTGACCTTCTCATTTCCACAAACTTTGAGCAGAGATGAAGGCAATAAGGGAAGCACCTTCCAAAAGCACAAACACAGTTTTGTGTCAGTCAGCTTTACTGTCTTAAATTGGTGATGAGTAATATCAAAACCATGTCCTAATGTAAGACTCCAAAACAGTACAATGAGACACACTGATCTAAAAAGTTAGAATCCTAGGGTATTCAGTGCCTAGATAAACCGAACTTAGCACAAAAAGTAAGAAAATTTGTGTTTGGTTGACTAGTTCTTTGTTGTAACAACACTTCCTAACAGCAAATTTTTATACTATTGTAAAGCCTGTTCCAACCCCCCACCCCACCACCACCACCTAAAATGGTTCCACTTCGTAAGCAAAGTACATTTGTCGGTTGAGCAACGGAGTTAGGTATATGGGTTGCAACCATGAAAAACTTGCTAAATCTTTTCTCCAAAGCCGAACAGCTTATTCTGCTTGCTTGACTCGTTTGGTTTCACTTACTGGATCAAATGATTAAAGTCTGAAGAAACAAGACATATTGGCAGTTTAACAATTTATTCATTTAGCAACCAGGAGACTCAGTTTAATGTGGACGAATTATATACAACCACAAAAGCACAGCACCAACCCCTCATGCTGCTAACCAGCCTTTGTTGCCAATGTGGTTGTGCTGGTCACTCTGAAACAAACAGCAAGCCCATGCTGATCCCACAGGTTTTCAATATGGTTCAGGTGAGGACTGCATGCAGGCCATTCTATCCTCTCCAGTCCCAAAACCTGGATGCCCACTTCACAGCCTGTCTCTGACTTCCACCGTCAAGTGGAACCTGGCCTTCAATATGGAGACGGTACAAGGGCTCGCTCCAAATAATGCTGTAATATGGTTTTGCAGACCACTAGCATAAAGTTTTTCTACAAGGGGCCCTTTCCTGATCAGTCAAATGTGGCATGCAGACACCACTGTAGCAGGGTCCATGCTCACAGGTGCTGTTTAGGTACCTGATGGGTATTTCTTTTGACATCACAATTTGCATGAGTCATGACTTAGGCGACAGCAATCTCAGCTTGAGGGGAACATAAAAAAACCAGAAGAAACAGCTTCACTGTTTTGGTTTCTAGGGTACAAATTAGTTGTAGGCATGCATGAAATACGCTGCTACATCATTGTTTCTGAAAAGCTCTTTGTCTTTAGTTTTTATGAATATGCTAAAATCATTCTTATTATATCTCCATTTGGAAAGCATTTTAAAAACCTTCAGTTTTTCTTAATAAAAAAAACTGTGTTGACGGGAGGCGGAAATGCAGCAGAAAATCTCAATTTTTAAAAACATCCAGAATAAAAAACATCCAATTTTCTTGAAGGCAGTGCTGGCATTCCCAGTATTACTGCTTTTTTCCCCCCCAGAAAAATGTACTTTGTTTATGTCTCAACAATTCTATCAGGCAGTGTAATGCTGTTCCATGACACATTGGTTTGACAGCTGCCAATTCTGTGAGCAAATTAACTCAATCACTCCTCTAGATTGTAAAAAAATGCATGATTGGCGAGGAAAGAAAACTGTGATTATGTTATGTCATAGTTTGGGATGAGCTCAACCAAAGTGTTTGAACCATACACTCATCAAATTCCCAGCTGCTTTGGGAATGTCTTTAAAAAGCACAATTTGGTTATGCTCCTTAGAAAAAAAAGAAAGTTAGCTTAAAAGAAATTTCCTGTCAGGATGCTTAGTTTTTTCAGCTGTGATCAAAGTCAAAGGTGGCTATTTTGAGGAATCAAAGTATTATTATGTGTTAAAACTACTTTTGTGTTGACGGGTGTTGTACATTTTAATAATTTTTGCATTTTCCTTCAGTCAGTGAAACATAAATAAATCCAAAGCTATGCTGCAAAATGTATTTATACTTTCAGATTGCACTGAGTATTTGCTAAAACACAGAACTATTCTTTTGAAACCTCATAAAAGGTTTTTTGATGAATAACTGTCTCCACAGTCACAACCAAAGGTTAAGAATATGTTTTTTTTCCCCTTTTCTGTGATGGTTTCCAAGATAAGGTCAGAGAAGCTGCAAGGTTTCAAACCCTCGAGTGCATTTTCTGATGCTATGCTCCGATGCTCTCATTTTCTATCCTATGTAATTTTCTGCGATCTGCCATCCATTAAGGCTACAAAAAAACAGGAAGTCTCTGGATTTTTTTTTTTTTTTGTGTTTGTTAGTGTACACAAAAACCATGGGCTGTATTTTTCTATTAGGTTCTTTGAAAGAAGCTGTGTTCTAAGCTCAAAGTGCAGACAAAAATACACATACAGTACTCTGCTTTGTTAGAGTGAATCCTTTCATGTAAATACATCCTTCATCATCTAGAAAAACAGTTTAAAGTAAGTTCTGAACTGCCAGAGTTATAAGATATTTGCAAATTAAACTAAAATCGTCATTTAGCCGGTTGTGTGTGTTTGGTTGTTGTTCTATCTGCGATTTGACTGGTTGTCAGTAGTAATAGTAGTAGTAGTAGTGGGTAATTGGTGCCTCAGTGTGATGGTGTGATTATTTGCATTTTTCCCCCAAACAGAAGCTGTTGCTTGTTTTTGTAGCTACTTTGCATGCTCGAGCCAGCTGTTTTTAAATTGCACCTTCGTTTTTGTTCTGAAGCTGAGCTGATTAAAAGCCATTTCTGCTGTTGGAATATTTAAAAGGACAGTAGTAAAATTTGTTGTTTTTTATAATTCCAATAAGGGAGGAAGGGTCAGGAGGCCACAGTCTATGAGTCACGACTGGATGAGGACCTACCTACTACGTACTGTATATAACAAGCCAGATGTGGATGGTCTTTGTAGGGTTTTGGTGAAGCACATGTTTTAAGACTGCAATGGGCTCCTTTTTACACATGACAGAGGTTGATAGGTTCACAAGCAGGGGTTGTTGCAGTTTCATGGTTTATATTAAAAAACAAACTTTGTGAGACAAATTTTCTTTCAAAATAGCCACAAAGTTGTGAAACAGTCTCAAACCCATCTCAATTCTGTTGCAGGCATCTTCAAACCATCTCAAAAGAGCTACAGCTATATTTGTATATTTATATAGATAAACTATTATCTTACAGAAAACATCTTAGGCTAATACCCAGATCTAAAAACCACACTGATGATAAATAGTTTTTTGAAAAACTGGTCCAAATTTGCCTGTTTTTATGTCAAAGATGTACTCCAGTGGCTGCCAAGGTATGTACAAAGCAGGACAATGTGGGCAGAGGTGGACACCAAATTAGTGAGCACTACCTTGAATGCAGTCTTGCAAGCCGTGCACAAAGAAAATAGGCCTAATTGTCAAAATCGGATCGCTCAAAATGTTGCTACAGGGCTAAATGGTCGCAAACAAAATATGGAAATTTTCTCACAATTTTGAGTCGCCAACTAGCCTCCACCAGTCGCAGCCCAGTGAGATGCCACCATTTGGATTCTACAAATTAAGGATAGTGATCAACAGTGACTCACCTCCGGGAAGTTCTGCAGAGCAAAAGCTTTGGCCATGTTGTGGAGCTCGGTGCAACTCATGGCTTCAGCCATCGCCAGCACTCCCAGACAGTTAGAGGCAGTCAGCTGTTTCTCTGGAGTCAATAAAGAAGGTCAGGGAGACAAGGAGGGAGAGACAAAGACAGAGGGGACAGAGAGAGAGAGAGAGAGAGAGAGAGAGAAAAGAAAACAACAAAGAAACAAAAGACACAAGCAGATTGATTAAGACAGGGGGGAACAAAACACGTTTCAGACATCCATAAAAAGATGTACAGGGCTACAAAAACAGACAAAGTGGCTCCAGGTAGCACAGACTCATAGCCTACTGGGCTTTGTATCTGCCTGAGACGAAGAGAGAACAACTATAATAACTCAAAACAGCTCCGGGGACAAACAACTAGGGGAATCGATCGCTCACAGCCCGGGCATGAGGTGGAGGATATCAGGGAGTGGGATGTGGGATTAGCTGGGCCACTTTAAAGAAGTCCTGTCAAATCTCGGGATCTACTACACACACACACACCGAACCAAGAACGTATGAAACTGCCCTGATGGCCAGGCCAGCAGGAAGAGGGCTTAGGCCACTGTTTGTGATCTTCAGTAAGGGTACAGTTTGTTTCAACAAACAACGCTGCCATTTATCAAAAGAGACACCCCTGTTGAGGCAGGCAGATGGATCAAACAGGTCAGCAGCCACTGAAATGCGTCTTAATTAAACAATATCTCTCAAAGGGAAGCAACGCCAAGACTTTTATCACTTAAGACGGCGTGCGAGCGTATTTCCTGCGCAAATAGCAGCCACTAAAGGTCACTAAACACCCGGTAAATCCCGAATGAACAAAAGTCAAACCAAATACCAAATAAAAGAAGGCTTGGTGCTTCATTAGAGCTGATGCTGGAGATAGAAAATAAAATACCTGACTGAAAATATCTCTATCAGCTTTGGGGCAGATACATGATTTATTTGTGGATCTTTAAAGTATTATCTCAAAGTATTAGTTATCATCTGCCACCAAATGGCAAAAGGCAGGTCAGACTGTTTTTGTCTGTGTCTGTGTGCGCACAAATGTGTGTGTTGTCTGTGTTGGCCAAATATCTCATAAACCACTGGATGGATTTTTATTGAAACTCTCAGAATGTAATCATAGGATGAACACCTACGACTAATTACCTTTTGAAGTCAACACGTTTCAAGATGGCTGCAACAGCTAATTAAACTTTGCAAACGTTGAAACGGCTACAACTCAGTCAGTTTTACAGATATTGAGCTAAAATTTGGTGTGGTAGTAGCTGAGAGTCCTTTCCAACTTATGCCCTGAGCGCTACTCATGAAGCAAGATCTTTGCCTAAAACGCCATTAATTGTTGGAGGGAACTCTTTCTGTCTGTTAGTGAAATATCTAACAGACCGGTGGATGGATTTTATTGAAACTTTCCGAAAGTAATCATTGGATGCTTCTCTACAACTGATTAACGTTTGATTAACCTGTCATTTCTCAACATAAGATGATCTTAGTTTAACACTTTGGAATGAAAGGCAGCAGGCAACATGCATTCCTTCAAGGGACGTTGGTTTTTAATTTCTTTCAGGCAAAGCCCTCAGGAATGCATCTCAGTCTGTCGAATAAAACTGTCAGTGACAACATGAAAGTATTAGAATTTTTATCATACCCAACATTTTCAAAATAGCTGCGATGCGGGACACGTTGCTGATGCATTTCTGATGTTCCAGTCATCAAAAAGACTTCTCGCAGAGCAGCAGTTACACCATAAGCTAGGGCTCGCTTCCCCACCCCTCCGAATCTGAAGATGTGTAAATAAAGGTCAAAGCGGTCTACTGAAAATAGGCCGAGGAAATGTTTGCCATTTATCCTCGGTGTATTTGTTACAAACTTCAATAATTCCTGACGCGGTATCAATTTCTCTTTGCTCAAGGACACACGCTTTGTGCCTGTATTTCTCCCGTTCCAACGCGCTGAAATGTCATGAATCTTGTCGAGGAAGAATGGATTGACGTCTCACTGGCAATGAAGGCTACAAATGTGTTCCCCATTTTACCCCCACCCCTCCTCGGTTCGAAAAAAACAAATCAATAACGTGAGCTTCTGGCTCTGTTTCGCGTTCCTTTCACTCCTTTCCTGCTGCTGACCTTTTTGCCAACATGCACTTCCCCTTGTGTTACTGATACCCCAAAACAATTTAATAAATGGAATGCAAAAGCTGACATTTTCAGCGTTTTTTGGTTGCCTGACCCGCTGGTATCTGCAACATGCCATTTGCCTTTCAAATGACCCCTTGGGATCTCCAAAAACCACTCCCCCTTTTCATACCTTGTCCAAGCATCAATCAGTTTTGCTATTTCTTCACTCCATCGAGGTCTAGGCCAGAAGATTTGACATTTAAGTGACAATTGTTCCCTGACCTTTTTAGAAATCTGGAGCTGGTGCTTGGTCCTGTCTACTGGGACAAAATCAGAGGCTCCGTGCCCAACTGAGAGAGTTAGAAAACGGAATTTACCAGGGCTGTGAGTGGAGGAAACTTGCAGGTCTGTGGAAGTGTAGGTTCTGCCTTGTACCTTCTGCAAGACTGCATGCAAACTTACACATTTACACATATCCCTCCCTTTGCGATTTTCTTGGTTTGTTTGTTTTTTTTCTTTTTACCTAGGAAGGAGACACAGACTTTACAGAAGGTGTTGAACTGGAACTTGTTGGCGGCCTCCAGCAGCGTCTTGGCGTTGGCCGAGTCGATGACCAGCGATCCTGTGTAGACGAACTCGAGCAGCAGCTCCAAAACATCGGCGCTGATGTTGCTCATATGGAGCTCCAGCATCTCCCCGCTCTTCGTCTCCCCTGACGACCTGATTAAACCAATCAGGGCAGAGAAAAGGCACGTTAGAGGAGTGCGGTAACTCTTCGAGAAAGGGCAGAACCAAAAAGAGGATAGGGACACAAATGTATGCGACACACAACACCTGAACGCACTTGGGCCGGTAAGAGAATCGGGAGGAAAATTAAGAGAATTGTTACACAACAATATAAAGAGGAAAAAGGAACAAAAATGGAGCTTTGGATGGTTTCTACTTTTAAATGAGGCAAATAGATTTACAACTATAGAGCCGCATCTGAAACAAAATGTCTCCTCTGATCAGAGATTAGGCAAACAAAAAGTTATTGCTTTGTTTCGATAGATGTGTGACTTGGGGTTTGCACAGACTTATGTGGAACATGCATACAGTACAAGACAGGGTATACGTGGAGTTATAACACAGAACACAGAGGGATAATGAGGGAAAGTGATGGCACAGCACACACACCGACATGTGGCATGATGTGGAATATGATGGTTGGAGCCTGGTGAGTGAGCTGCCGGGTTGAATATCAAAACTGCATGTCCACTGCTACCGGCATGACGTAAGGGGGTGCCAGGGAGTGCTTGGATGAGCAAATTAAAGAGAATATGATATCCTGTCGAAATACAGAGCTCGATATGTGTGTGTGTGTATGTGGTGGGGGGGAGAAGAGGTAAGCTTTCAGAACTAGGTCACGTTGTGACTTTTACCGGGATCAAATGGCCAAGATTAGTTCAGATGCAGGATCCCCTTGGGGAGGTATGAGAGCGTTAAATAACACCTTACCACCCATGTTTAATGTCCCATGTGAAACAATAATCCACTCAAGGGCAAAATAAATGGAATCATGGCCTCCGCAGACTGCACGCCCCTACTAATATGTCTCGCTCCCTGTGGACCCGGACATCAACAATATAAAAAGTAGCCTACATTAAGATGGATGGAGGCTGTGTGCTCCTGCCGATCATGGCAGCGCAGCCATAACCTGTTGTCTGTTTCTGTGACTGTGTGTGTGTGTGTGTTTATTTTTTAAAGAAGGAAAAAAGGTGTTTGTTGAATTAGAAATCTTGACAGCATTCAGAGAGACAAAGACGGCAAAAAGCAAAAAACACACAATAGACAAGAAGATGAGATAGAATGGTTGGAGTGAAGGCTAGAGATGAGAAACTGAGGATGAGTGGATGAAGCAAGAGACAAACAAACTAAAAAAAAAAAAACAGGAAAAGGGAGGCAGGGCGAGACGGTTCTTCCACAGGGAGCCAGCAGCCATCCTTCTGAGGGAAGGTTTGGGTTGTTCCATGACTGTGCCTTGGGTCTTTTAAATGAGAAATATCCCCGCCCACCCCCGAAAAAAAAAAAAAAAAAAAAAAAAAAAAAAAATCACACCATCACACCTAAAACGGAGCCACTGTCCCCGCTGCAATAATCATCTGTAGCCTGTGGTGTATGAACTGAGACATTAGTCGTCATTTATGAAGCGCACTCAGGAGGTGAGGAGGGAGAAGGTCATCCAAAATGAAATGAAAAGGCAACCGAGTTTGTCTCTGGGTAGATATTCGCTGGAAAAACCAAAGTAGTTACTGTTTTGTTTTTTGTTTTTTCTCCTGCAAAGCAAAAAAAAGCCACAAAGCGTTATTGCCCCGTCGAATAAAGCCCTGCAGAGGGGGCAAGTGGTAAGACAGAAAGAAGGGAAGGCGAGTGTTGTTTAGGGTTAAAGTGATGGAGGGAGGTGGGAAGACAGAAGGGGAGAGGGGAGAGCTAAAAATAAAAGAAGAGCATGCTCATCATCTTGGTCAATTAGTGCAATGGGAACCGGCTCAAGTGGCAGTTTGTTTTGTCTGAGCACTTATGTTATGGAAATGACTTTTCCGGAGCTCTCTCAAAGAGGTGGATATTTATGCTGCATTTGATTGCAGACTTGAATTTAAATACTGAAGGAGGCAGGGGGGCGGGGAGGACAGGGGGGGGGAGACAGAGGAGGGGAGGCAGGGCAAGCAGGGAGGAAGATGGGCACACTCAGGCAGAGAAATTTGTTTGTGAAAAATGCTTCACTTATTCAAGAGGAAAGTTCAAAATCGGCTAGAGTCAAAATTGCAAACACACCCACGCACTTTCTTATTCATCCTTCAACCTAAAAAAAAAAAAAAAAGCCCATTTAGCTTGTTCTAACAAGAACATTTATTCTGCAAAGGCACACACACTACCAAGACATGTTAAGATGGAAGATGCAAAGCTAAAAGCAGCTGGGCTAAAAATGGCTCGCATTTACATCTCGTCACAACATAAATCAGAAACGAATAATATAAATGAACAGAAGGGAGCCGCTTTATTATCAGCACCATGACTTTTTTTGTTGCTTATTGTTGTTTTCCGGGATTGAGGTCATGGTGTTGCGTTCATAGGCAGTCTCAAGCAGTAGGTGCCGTGCACGCCTCAGACACTCCACGGGACAAAAAGGACAAAAAGGGACAGGAGAAGAGTTTAAAAGCTCCTACATCACATCAAAGTGTCTACACTTGGCTACCAACATAATAGGAAGGAGGAAATAAGGACCATTTGGACACTGGATTGATAGAACTCTTGATGCTAAGAAACTTTGCTTGAAAGGAAGAGTATACTTCAAGGAATGATGACCTCATTTCAAAACATCGATCATCTGAAAGCACCATTATGGCGGGAAATAACATGCAGTTTGTTTATATTCCTTGAGAGATTTTATCCTCTATCCGCAATTTAAAAAGTGCTGTAATCCAGAAAAAGAGAGACTTTTATAAAATTAACAACGTTCTTCTCTGAAGAAAAATGTCTCTGTTATCCTCGATGCTCTACAGTCTTCACTGTAATATGTCCTGGATGAAAAATGCTGAGTCCAAGGTGCTGAGTAAGAGCATTTCTAAAGCTATTTTTGATGCCACGTGCAACTAAAGTAGAATTCTGCTGGTGCAGATTCTCTGTCATGCAGGACACGGTATCCCTAGCAAGTTGAATCAGAGAAAACTGGATTTCTCTGTTGACTCTTGAAGACATTTCATAATTGAAACATAATTGAGGTATTTCATGTGGATAAAAAGCAACGTCAAGATCCAACAAAGAAGTCCAGTTGCCTTTGATTCAACTTGCTAGCATAAAGTAGGACTTAATAAAACGTATTTGACAAAAACAGAGTATAACAATCTTAACATTGTTATATTTGGCACTACACCAAGCCAACAGCTGACCATCTGAATGACATTCTCTCTTGCCCTATCAATATGTGACCTATCAAATTAATGCCTTTTTTTCCTCCCTTTTTAAATTGGTCAGAGAAAGTCTTCTGAGTAGCTGTTCAGTGTTGTAAACAGCGGGGCGCAACTTGCTTTTTTCCCATTGGTTTGGTGTACAAAAAGCTCTGTAATTGAGCCCTTGTATTTCTGCAAACTATTTCAACATTATGTTGAACTGCCAGCTTTCTACAGCAACCGAAAAGGGATAAACCAAGGGCAGGTTTGTCCATTGGTTTTTGGTCTTGTTTTTAGTCACAAATGTCAAATGGCTGGTTGACTCCAATCAGCAGCTTTACCACTAGGTATAACTAAATACCACATGTTAGATGTTTCTTTAAAAATTACTGCATTTACAGGTTTTCACTAACTTTGTTTGACCAAATTTTCTAAATACAGATATGTTTTTCTTCCCAAGAAAAAAAAAAGCTGTTCAACTTAAACTATGCTGCCTGAAAATGATAAAATTTAGTATTTTTCTTGTTAGATACAAAAACAAACTGAAAATGAAACGAGAAAATACAATAAAAACCAAACTAATACATAAATTAAACACTTTTCTGTACTTGGCCAGAAGCCACAACAAGTTAATGACCAATTAGTTTGTAATTTTGGGAAGTGGGCCCTTTAAATATTGGCCAGAACAATTTTGCAAAACAGAACTGTGGTGATACATTAACCCGGCTTTCCCCAGGCTAAATCGTGCAGCAGAGGGCTGAACGGAGCGTTCACACAGGGCGGACGCTGTTACGGCCTTTAAAGCAGCTCTACGCACACCTCACGGCGGTCACAACAGTGTCTGACTCAGGAGTGTTAAAAACTCATGGGCCGACACAAACAGAAAAATGGCAGAAAAACACGTATTGAGACTACTTAAAAAATTCAGGAGGTATTTTTTTTCTTTTTTTTACCTGACTGTGGAGCGAAGACGCAAATTAAACGCCTGTGAGCACACTTATTGGAAAATCCTAAGGGGTAAAATGGAATTACCAGAGATGATATGTCTCCTCGCTCTGTGCATTGGCCCTGTAGAGGGTAAGGTAATAGGTTTTTGGCAGGGCAGACATGTGCGCACATTTAGGAACGGCGTTATATCCTTCAAGTATCGTGGGGTGAGATAGCAGCTTGAATGCAGGCTGCATGCTTGACTGACAACTAAAGACGCTTAAAAGAACTGAAAATCTGAAAAAATTAGATCTAAGTCTATTCAGTTATCCCTACTTTTCCTCAGTGCAAAAGATACTACCAAATGGCTTTAATTTCTTAAGTAAGTCAGTGGGTTGATATGCATGTGGGTAGGCCACAAAAATAGGCGTGTTGTGCTCTAACTTCAGCTGCTCTGACTAACGCAGCCTACCTAAATGTCACGCAAGAAGCATCTCCTTCTGTACCCACACACAAAAGAAAGCATGCACACCTGCACAAATCAAGTGCATTAAACACATAATTTCAGCATTAAGCACATACTGCAGTCCCATAACAACACAGTGTTTTATGAGCTGCCAGACGGGGTCTGGATGCCTGCTGAATAAGGCGGGAGAGGAAGGCTGGGGTGCAGAGCACAGGAGAAGATGAAAGTCCCTTCTCTTCCTGCTTGTTATTTGACCTCAAAGATGTGGACAGCGGCGAGCCACGTGTAGCATCAGCATAATTCCAGCTGGGCTGAAAAAGTGACCCAAGCTCTAACTGGGGAGGTCGTAACTCAGAGATGGACAGGCCTTTGGCTCTCTTTGCTCCTCTCTGACTGAGCTTACAGTAATGAGCTCGACTGTAAATACCCCCACAACCATAACTAAAACTCTGTTTCGCTCAGATCCCTTTGTACGCTCTGAAGTCATTCTGCTCGTGCTTCCTTTCCATCTCTTCATTTGTCAACTTGTTTTTCTTTTAACTTTATTCTCGTCTTCTATCACATCATGATTCCTTGGCAGTTACAGCTAAAGATATTAGCAAAATGCTAATGATCATAGTTTTATTACCATATGGATTCTGGATATCTAGCCCTGAGCCTGTTTTCTGTTTCAGGCTTCTTCCTGTTAAAAATGAGCCATTCTTTTCCACTGTCTCCTGCCGCCCCATGCTTGGGGTCTGCATGGAAGAGAATTTCAAACAATATGCTGCTTTTCTTAGATTACCAACTTTTTACCAAAAGGCAATTTTATGTTATACTGAATCAGATTCTAAATTGGATTGGTTGTAATTGTACTAAATCTGGATTCATTCTGAGCTGAATTGGATTGCTTACAGTCAGATGCAATTTGGGCTTGCCCCTATTTTGTAAAATACCCAGAGATTACTTTTGTTATGAACAAATTTAAATGAAAGTCAATTGAATACCTGGAAAAACTGGTGCTGTTTTTTGGATTTTCTCTCAAAGAGAAATGTGGTAAATGCCATGTAATCTGACAATTCTATGACAATAAATTTAACTAGTTCTACAATATTCAGTAATGATAATTTACTCTCTGAAATGAAACAAAAAGAACTGAACATTGTTTTCAGCAGCAGGGATGATGATGAGCTTAGTGAAGATCAGCCGGCTCCTCTGGGACTCTTGGTGTCTTTCAGGGTGCGAGTCTTTGCACAGAAACGCTCTGGCTGTGGCTCAGATAAGACCTGCGAACGAGACAAGCTGATGGACAGGTTCACCAGCACAGGGGCCTCAGTTCTATCAAAAGTCACTTCCATCGCTTAGGAAACGCCTGCGCTGCTGTCAAGGTCACAGGAAGGCTCATCGTTTTTGTTTTATTCATCAAGTGCGTAGCAGTCATGGAGACGAGTGGTCCATGGACGGACGCAGCTCTGTTGCTTCTCCACCTCTGTTCTGCCTCTCGACTCTATCACCTCATCCTCGTACAGGATAAACAAGTGTATCGGTAGCGAGCCAGGAGGCATCTGATAAGCAGCTCTCTGTTCTCTGATGAGCTCGCCGAGGCGGCAAGCGTGGCTGTGGGGCACCGTGGCAGACTTCCCTACGGGCAAACATCCTGCGATTGCTAGCATGTTTTATTTTCCTTTGTCCTTGCATCTTTACTACACTTTTCTCCCCATGCAAACAAGAACACTCACACACACAAACAACAAAAAGGTGGCAAAAAAAAAAAATAAAAAAAGACTTTGAGTCCAATCAAAGCTGAAAGCACCTGCAAGGATTTGAAGTAAAGATGAGGACATTAGGGATTTATGGTATTCCTTTGTTGGAAAAACATGAAGGATGAGGGGGAAAAAAGGCATACGTGTGCTATCAGACTTTACACAGTCATACTCATGCATGTGGCTGACACGCAGGCACTCAGAGGAAACAAAACAGCCGGTGAAGACAAAGAAATACAGAGAAGAAAGGACCGAATGCTGGGGGAATCAAATGAATACACTGGTGAGAGATGGTGAGAACCTGTGAAAGTGGTGGTTCAGTAAGATGCCCTAGATGTGCTTTTGTTTCATCCTTTGTTTATGCCTCTGAAAATATTTTAACACGCTAACCCAAAAGCACATAAATGGGCTGTTTTGAAGCAAAAAACTCAATAATTAGCAACAAACAAAATCCTGCAGTCCTGGTGACAAAAATCCCCCCCGTCCACAGAGGACAGTGCAGCTTTGGACAAATCATGTGTGCAGTGTGTGATTGTTCTGTTTCAGCCCTTCGGTGAGTTTTATTTTAAAAGCATCCCCAGTCATGGAACATTTTCACTGCTCGTTAAAATGGAAATGTGGTTAAATCGCCCTACATGGGGAGGAAAGTTAATGACGAATGTTGACCTTTTTTTTTTTGTTTTGTTTTGGGTTTGTTTGTTTTTTTTTTTCCTCAGGTTTCAAATACATTCATTTGAGTGGGTGGAGGAAGGAATGGCTGCTGGCCCTGTGCTAGGAACCAAAGTCTTCGCGCACCTGCAAGAGAGAGAGGGGAAGGGAAAAAAAGCGACACAAATGCGCCCTATGAAAAGAACAGATTGGATCAACAGCTGGTGGAGGGAGGGAGGGAGGAAGGGAGGAAGGGAGGGAGGGAAGGCAAACCTTTTCACCAGGTCCTTGAAATACAAGCTGCAGGAAGCTAGAACATTTTGGTGGACTTCAAACTCTTTGCCTTCAACAATAATTTTCAGGTCTGTAAACTCTTTCGCTCTGCGCTGTTGGTTCAACTCCTTCAACATCTCTGTAGAACAAGAAAAAGAAACAGACAATGCCACAAGTTGGGTTTAGAATTTCCTCTTTCTCTCTCTCTCTCTTTTGTTTTTTTTTTTTCAAAGATACAAACATACAGATCTGTGCATGGACAACGTGACGAAACTAACAAAAGTGCAGAGTGTAGAATTCTGGTCAGTTTTAAGAAAAAAACAAAAGCTCATTAAATAAAAGGAAGGATGCACATATTCGACGAAACATTTCAGCAAAAAGCAAAATGTGAACAGAAAAAGGAACTGCATGTCAAACAAATCAATATTCAATACTGTATAGAGGAATGTAAAACACTCAAAGCATAGCAATTGTGTCGAAGAGGTATAGAAGAAACTAAAACTATACTAATATGACATAAAACACTTCTACAAATCTGTAACATTGGCAAATTTACACAAGAGTGATAAAAATATAAGAAATCATTGAACAAGTTTAAAAAGCATCTAAAAAGAAATGAAAACAGAGATTCGGTCAATGTGGTCTTCACAAAAAATAAAAATCTTCGGCCTCTAGCTTAAGCCCTACTCAATGTAGAGCTGACCTTCAGATGTTATCCTCTAATCCCACCATCCTCTCTGTACATGCTTTAAGAAAAAAAAAAAAAAAAAAAAATCAACCCATCATCTCACACACACACACACAAGCACAAGCTCGTCTTCCCCTGAAAGCAAAAATAAACCAGAAAAACAAGGACGACACATTCTGAGAGAACCCGCCGTGTGCTGCTGCAGGCCACGGTGCGCGGTGAATTTCGGCGTAGCGGCGCCATGTTAAGCCTGGCCTTACTGTAGTGTCGGGTCGGAGGAGCTTGTTTGTCTGCATCTTAATGAGGCACCATGAGGGGATGCTGAGAGTGGAAAGCAGCGGGAGGCTGGCAAACTTATTCTGCAGCTCAGGGAGGGAGATCCAATCTTGACGCTTTGTTAATCTCCTATCGAGAACGACGCTAAAAGAGCGCGCTGAGAGGCTCCAACAACAACCTACAGACGGAACCCGAACGTGGAAAATCGTGATTACAGGGGGAGACACCTTCCATACAGTCATCTAGGCATTATTGGAGCAGTTTGCTGAGCTACTGCAAACACTTTCTTTGTAAAAACAGTCTGGGTTGAATAAAGGCACAAAATCCATGCTGGGGGAGGAGTCACAATGTTAGAGAGAGATTATTTTTGATTAAAAGCGAACGCTTTTCCACAAGCTAATCTGCAAATTACCTCTACAAGTTCATCTTAAAGCTACTCACCACATAAATGTAAAAAAAAATAAAAGTCAAAGTATTAAAAATCTGCACATAGTTTCTCATATTGATAATTGAGGTGTCCTTAAAATTGAAAAATTGTAGGCACAACCTGTAACCAGATGCTAACTATGCGTTTCTTTACCTATGGAAACAGTCGAAGTGACTGAAAATAGGTCAACAATGGTGACATCCATGGAAGAGCTGTGTGGTGTGTGATCGACAAGTCCGACAATTATGATGTGTTGGTGTTTACGCTCAGATCTGTTGAGTAAAGTATCCAGATTAAAAGATAGTTTAGGTTGAAATGGTCCATTTTCGGATCTGAAGAAGTTTCATAAAAGACTGGGTGTTTGAATGCCGAGCTGTATCTTTATGACGCTCCACCAACCTGCTTGAGCCCCAATATTTATTCATGACACTTGTCTGACCCAATCTTTCTCTGCCCTTTTGCATTTAGCAGCAGATTCACTCTTGTATTTCCACCTAAAAGTCTTCTCCGAGATTCTACGCTTGTCCTATTCTGCTGTGTTTGTTTACCTACGCAGTATACAGCCAGCCTAATGTAGGTCAATCACATAACTCAAGCTTGCACTTGGTTATCGCCGGATTCAGCTGAATGCTTTGTTTACAACGCGCGGGTACCTGCACTTCAGAACTGCATACATCTCTGCAAAACTACAGGCAAAAACTCTTTTAAACTGCACCATTTATATAGCTCGGGAAAACCTTTTTGTGTTTGATTTCATACTTTGCAATGAGCACCTACAAACGAGGCAATCTGAACAATGGCAGTGGTATCGTTGGTGAGTCAGTAATGTCACGTTCAACAAGAAATGCGTTTATGAACAAATGCACGCTTCAAACTTCAGCTTGAAATGTAGAAAACTGATCAGACTGATTGTACTGGAGACAAAAAAGGCTTTTTTTTCTTCTTTTTGTGTTCATTCCAGACTCAAAGCTGGGATTTAATTAACCTGGAATCACTCTCACGGTTCCATTCGGCTAGAATATCCACTTATTTAGCTCCCTCCATTCTCCTGTCTGACACAGGCAGCTCAGCTCTGAATGATTTCAGCAGCTGAAATTACACACTATAAAGGCACATTACAAATAAGGTGCAATTTAGAAGCGGGCTTTGGGGGGGGAAGAAAAAAACTTTTCTCTGAGCAGAACATCTTTCAAAGGCGTCACACTGAAAGAAAGTGACCTGGTTATTAAACATGCTGAATACTAATTGAGGCAGGAGATAATGAGAGATTTTCTTGAAGCAGAATGTCTCCTGCCCTCTGATTGGACGGTTAGAGAAAGCTGCTCTCGCCCAGTTTTCCATCAACCTCTCTCCACATCCCACTTGCCACCGTCAGCTGGTCGGTTTTCTGATTACTTTGTGGGCACAGCCTGTGTATAGAGAAAGCCCTGTAGTTTGGAGGTAGCATTAGTGAATTTCCAGCCACGGCCATGGCTCTCACCTCCAATCCGCCACACCTCATACCATCAGTTCGCCCCAAGAATAGAGAAAGTGAGAGCGGAGGGGGAGGAGGGGGGGTTGGGATTTACAGAAAACCTCCAACCGTCAGCAAACAATGGCTGCCTCCCTCGGAGCTGTGCGCACACACCTGAATGCACGGTGGAGAAGCTAATGATGGCTTCATGAGGGGGGCTGGGGTGCGTCTGCAGAAACAACTCGTCACCACAGACGACCATGAAACTCCACGTGGCGTCCCCATTCTAAGTACTGGCGTGGAGCGGGGCGAAGCTCAATGGAGCCATGATGGCTTTGAAACAAACATCTCAATACTCCCAGAAGAAGGAACTTCTTAGGACTGTGAAGCTCCGCAACACGCATTCACACCAGACGGATGAAACGGCGGTGGATTCGAAGTACACAAGGTTCCTCACTGGGGGGGATTATGAGCTTGCGTGCAGCTCTCGAGTCTATGGTGCAAAGCAAACACTGATGCCATGTCTTAGCACATTGTCCTGCCTCCTGAGTAACACCACCACCCTGTGATGGGCCTTTTGATGATTGGCTGATGCGCCACACGGGGGGCCCACGAACGCAGCGCCAACTCTGCCGTTCAGCCTGGTAACTGTTCCCGCAAACCTCTTTGGCCAATCAGGCCTCCGGCTGAGACTTCAAGTAACCTATCAGCGCTCACCGGGCTTCCCCGCTGCACCGTGTTTACAGTCAGTCCCTGATTGGCTACTGTTAAAGGACAATTCAGAGTGCGATTGGTCGGTGAACCCGCAGCCATTTTAAGGTTTTACATGTTCATGTGTAGATCCACCATTTTGTATCACCTCAAAAACCCACTCTTCACAAAAGGTTTCCTAAAAATGCAATCTCATTTATTTATTTATTGTTGGTTTTTTTAATAAAGGAACTCATTTGAGCTAATTTGTTCATTTTTTTGCCTCTAATATAGGTTTACTATTGAGCGGCTATCTAAATTTTAAATGAACAAAACATATAAAATTGTACAAATAAGAAATACGAATTTAAACAGTTGTCTATTCATATAAAATTATAAAATTACTTATAATGCTAATTTTATGTCACTGTAATGTTTCGCGATCACTTTTGTCTGACAAAGGCGTTTGTTAAAAAAAAAATAAAAATTGAGAAGCGGCTTTTCAGATTATATTTTTTATATTTTTAATAAAGAAGAAAGGATACTGAGTGCTTTTACAAAGTGCAGAACAGAATACATTAAAGTCGATGTGAGCCCGGTAATCTTTCAGAGTATCTGGCTTCTGATTATTCAAGTTTTGTAGGTTTTTAAAAAATAAAATTGTGTCTTGACAAGTCAACACGTAATGGTCCTAACGTCTGTCTGAACGGATGACATTCTGTGTTGCACAGCAGAAAGGACAGTGATGTGTTCATTCTGACCTTTTTCCTCTCTTTTAAACTTTTAACAATCGATTCCCAGCAGCACTCGCAGCTTAATTACCCAGAACAAACCATGCCAGCTGATCAATAAGTCAATGAACAACTCTACCATAATGATTGTCTTCAGCTTGGAAAAGACAAAGACACACCAGTCACTTCTTTTTTTTTAATTCTAAACTTCACAGTCATTTTTAACTGAAATTAAGTAAAATTTAGTGCCGATAAGATAAATTTACAAAACTAATCCTTGTTATTTTATTTTATTTATTTATCGTTTTATCTTTTGGCATAATCGTTAGGGGGAAAAAAACTTCAAACGAATATGAACAAAACTGTAGTATAGGTTTTTATTGTTTTATTTTTTTTTACTTTGGCCTTTTGACCCTAATTTCTTTTTCCAATTTATTATTTTCATCCTTTTAGATGGAAAATATTAAATAAATTAAAATAAAATCTTACGATGATTTTAAATCAGTGTAAAAAACAATTATTATATTAGTAATAATAATCATAACTTTACTTTTTTATTTTAAAATAGTTAAACTTTTAGTACGAAAATAAAAAAAAGTTACCGTAGTTCACCATTTACACACTGGTGTCCATAAGAGTCTTTATTTAATTTTTATTTTATTTTTAATGATTCGAAAGATCAAATGAAATCCTAATTAAAAAGAAAGCAGCAGAAGCCTTCAGGCAGAGCAGATTTAGGTTTAGGACAGTTTTTCTGTAGAAGATCCAAATGGGGTTGGTCATGTAAGAGCCTTTGATACAAAGAGATGTTTGAGAAATTTACTTTTAAAGAGGAACAAAGCAGAGAAAGAACACTGGGCCAAGAGTACAGCTCTGAAGTTTCACAAAGATGCTTTTCTCCATGTAGAAAAAATATAATCAAAAGTTTTTTTAAAAAGGAGGAGAAGTAATAGTAAAAGAAAAACCACGTTCCCAGTGTGACACGAGGCTGTCAGAGCGTCCTTCCCCTGAACACAAACAGCAGAATTCCATGTCAGAGTCATGTCAAGTACAGAAATAACTAAATAATAAATAATTCCTTAAATTCCTTAAATATTATAGATCCGATTATTTTTGTTTTAGTATTGCTGCACATAAAACCAAATGAAATTTTGTATATTTAAAAAAAGCTGTGTTTCTCCTGCTGACTATGATCATCTTGTTTTTCAGCACATTAAATAGATGTAGTTTTATAACCAGCATTTGACTAACAGATATATTCAAGTTGAACTATTTCTTCACCTGGCTGCTAATTTGGATTCCTAAATATCTCCTAATATACGTCCAAAATAAAAATTTTGCTTAGTTCAGTGGTTTAAAAATATGGAATGTTGGAGGCACATAGAGATCCTAATTTAAATAAATAAAACGTGTTTATTAAAAAAATTAGGGTTTTTAGGGATGACTAGCGTTGCATTTATTTGCACACTAAAGTTGTCTAAATAAAATTTTCTAATGCATACCCATCAAAGAACCAAAAACGTTGAATGAATTTTTATTTTTTTTTACTATTTTGTGCTTAAAGAGTAGCATTGTTATATTTAAATTGTGAATTTTCCAATTTTTGTTTTTATATTTTGCCGTAAGTAAGGTTNTTTTTTTTTTGGCAAAAAACAAAAACACTAAAGTAGCTTCTTTTTAATTTTTTTTTTCCATTTATATATTTTTTATTTTTGTAAAACACAGTTCACGTACATTTTTTTTAATGAAACTGCTAATCAGTGTAAACTACATTTGTCCACCAACTTAAGCACCGGTTATTTATTTATTTATTTATTTTTGTAATAAAAAAAAAGAAAAATCACTGACTAATTTTGTTATGTTATGTATGTTTTATATTTATTATTTAGAATTTTTTAAAAATCTCAATAAAATATTTGACAATTAAAATTGGACTTTCTGTGAGCCCATTAAATCTTAAACTCAAACAACCCCAAAAATCAGGTAAAAAATTTTAAACTAAACCTGAATTTTAATTCAAATATTTCATATATTCTATTGCAATCCAACAGAATATTTCAGGCTTCTTTAAAAGTCCCGAAGACTTCCATTTGTAGTACATTTCAGTAGGAAAGAGGGAAATGACTAAACAAACTGTGACAAACAGCAACATCTATATTTTTTTACTCCAGCATTAAAAACCATCTTGAAAGCCTTGATGGCTAAACGTCAGTCTTTAACAGGTGCAAAGCACCATCAACACCATCACTCCACTCATCCAGATGCCATCTGCTGGAACAAACTGTGCTTTCACGTGGATAAAAGCCATCGGATCTCGTGTACGACCCAATTTAACTTGGGTCTCCTCCTTCAATGCGCCATTACTCTAAACAGCCTCTACAACATACCTCTAACAATCATCGCCACATTCATTTCTGGAGACTTCTCAACAGTCTCCTCCCAGCAAAACAGCTCATGCACATCATCAGAAATCCTCGAGACCCCTCAAGTCTCTGCCTGTCCTGATTTTAGTCGGTAAGTGAGCACCGGCATCATACAGCCTTAGAGAATAGTCCATGATGAAGGCACACTTTTTTTTTTTTTTTTTTAACCTCCCCCCTGTTTTTTTTTCCACCCTTGCTTAAATCTTCTGTGCTGCTCTGCTGGAGCCTGAGCACCGCTGTCAACCAGCCTGGACTGAACCACGGGGAGGCACAGAGAAAAGGAACTTGTGGCCCTCAAAGGCACCGCCTGGCCCTTTGTTTCCTTCTACAATAGGAATAATAAAAATAAAAAAAACTGGAGTCGGGAAAAAAAAAAAAAAAAAAACCTCAGAGTTGCTTTAGCCTGCACTGTACCCTCGAAACTCAATGAACATCCTCCTGTGGAAGGGTCAGGCCAACACAAACAAGCAACTGGCAACAATGAAACTAAGTTGAGGCAAATACAAGTACAAGCTTCGAAGAGGATAAACAAAGGGGCCCTGAGAGCATCATCCGGCCTGCTGCAAGACTGCAACAGGATGTCATGCAATGTGCAAAAAAAACTCTGGTCCCAGCTGGTGCAGAGGCTTTCTCATTAGGCAGGTAGGGGGTTACAGTGTCTGACAAGCGGTCATAGTCAAGTTTTAACAAGACGATACTCCTGTGGATAGCAAACAAGAGCACCGTCATGGTCCTTCCTTTCTGCAGGCGCTGCAGTGTCGGATCTAAGTTTGAAAGGACGGAAATACTTTGAACTCCTCGCATATATATGAGAGAAGTCGAAAGGTAGAAAGCAGAAATGTGAGCTGCGAGCATACTTTTAGGGTCCCAATCAGGCTGGTTTACAATTCACAGAAGGTTAAATTTCACAGTTAGGAGATTAAAGCTGAAAAGAAAATCCTCCCTGGTCGATGCAGCTATTATGGCTGCGAGAAAAGATTTAGCTGCTCATAATGCAAACAAAATGTAGGTTTCTTTCAAGGTGCATGGTTTTAAATGGTATGAAACTGAAACTTTCCCTTGCAGGTAAAATTGCAATGTTAAATGGAATCAAACTATGTACTAAAGATTCCTAATGAGCAAGTTAGTTGTTTTTAAGCAGATACTCTGTATAACAGAGAAATATCATCAAGACAAAGCTAAACCACAGCCCAGCTTTGAGTCATTGTTGGTCTTTTACCCCGACAAGTAACCATCAACAAGAATAAAAGATGAATAAATTAAGTCAGTGTTCTGACAACTATGTGAGATGTTTCAGTGTCATTAAAATGTTTTTTAATAAACTATAATAATATGTAAATCGGGTCTTAAAGGATTTATATAGATTGTTTTAGTTGTGTCAATATCAGTCACAAGGGCATCTGCACAGTCCAGTAAGACTATCATAAAACACGTTTAGATTTCCGTTTTTAAAAGCTAAATGTAAATCAATGTGAGCACAGGTGCCAGGTTGTGTCAGAAAATTGCAGATCAAAATGGGAAAGGTGCAGGCGATACATCAGTGTGGCTGACTGGCTCAGTTGGAGGCAAGAAGTGCTTGAAATGAAGGGATTCGTGTTCGAGACCAGTATGGTCACACCTTAGTTATTCTGGCTTCTTTCCTTCCTTCTTTCATACGGCTGCTCCCTCCTGCTGGGGGTTGCCACAGCGAGCGAAGCGGCAAATGTTTTACACCTGACGCAACCTGGGCTCAAACCTTAGGATTAGGAGACCGTGGCACTGACCACTGAGCAACTGCAGCCCACTGTAGTTGTTCTGGCTAATTTCAGCTAAATGCAAACATCTATTTGGTATCTAAAACTACAAACCAAACAGGTTCTCTTAACTAACACTGAGTAATTTATGTTGTCTATTGTAGTCAGTGGCTGCACTTTTAAAGTGGAAAGGTTATAAACAATTAATATCTTACGTATTGTAGATAGATCTTTGAATGACCTTGGTTTGGAGAAGCAGAGTTTAATTTTGACAGGATTGATGCGCTAACAGCTAATGGGGCCAAGACCAAAGTGGACTGCTGTCATCTTAAAACAACTCCAGCCTCAAAGCTTTTAATAAAGACTGATGTCAACACCATTTAATAAAACAATGTACTGTTGTCACTTTCACATTACATGGTTATTCTGGCAAAAATGTTGTGACATTCTGGTTAAAAGTGCTTCAGGCTACACTGAACAGGATACAGCTAGCTGCTGCTGTCTACACTTCTGTGTATATGACCATGTTATGAGAAATTATTGTAAATGTTTATAAAATAGTATTTGCGTGTATTGCTATCGCAATTTTGAGTTGTTTTAGGATGACATGGATCCATTTCGGTCTTGGACCAGCTGTTGACTAACCAATCTGGTCAGAATTGAGTTCTATTCCTTTAAACTGATTTTGTATAAAGAGATATCTACAACAGGTGAGAGACTAAATGTTTATGACCTTTTTAAATAACCCCAGTTCCAGAGATCTGAACGATCCCTTTATGTTAAATAGCGCTTTTTTTACTTGTTAACATCCAATCTTCGCATGGACTAAGAAATACACATTCAGAGCAGACTCTGGCGTCCAGGCTGAGATGAACCGAACCCCCTTGGCCATTTATAAACCCATTCTAATGAACCAGCAGCTGATCAAATGATCTCATGGCCTGCAAAGGAACATGAGGTTGAAACAAGTCGGAGAGATACGAGAGGGCAAGATCATTTAGACATTTTTAGGCCAACATAAGGGAGCCAACAGAGGACAGGACCAGTGAAATGTGCTCAAATTTGCATATTTCAGTTAAGAGACGGGCAGCAGCACGAAAGGAAGGCCTGACTACCCCCAACATAGAGTGCATTGCAGTTGTCAAGTCAGGTTGTGATAAAAGCACGACTTAATCTCTCTAGGTTAGGTCTAGTGAAAAATGACTTAAGTTTTGCTATCCTTCTTAATTGAAATAATTTTTTTTGCAGAACATAGTCGATCTATTTATCAAACTTATAATTCAAGTCTAAAACTACCCCCAGATTTCAGATGGACCATTTGGACGCTGGCAGGAGGGTGTCTGAGGTAGTGCTCGGGCTGAACACAATAACCTTAGTTTTCTTTACATTAACGCTTAAAACATTCAAAGTCATCCATGCCTTGATATCATCAAGGCATTTTAGTAGAGGGTGGATGAAGCAAGAACTGTTTGGCTTCAGGGGCAGGTAAATCTGGCAGCAATAAATAAATGGAGATGCCATGTTTTTTTCAGAACAAACCTAAAAGGGAGCAAGCAGAGTGAAAACAGGAGAGGCCCGAGAATCAAGCCCTGAGGAACACCATATTAAAGAGGTGAAGAAGTGGACAGAAAATTTCAAACATTATCACAGACGCTTCCGCCACTCAAATAATTGGAACCAATCTAACTCTGCATCTGTAATCCAAACCCAGTGTTCTGCACCAGAAATAAGAATACTGTGTACCAATCAACCCTCTTCATGCATTTTTCATAAAACTAGACAGAAATAAAACTCAAATTCATGTATTTAAGAACACACAAATTGGAACAACGTTTTCAGCCCTTTTAAAAGAAGTGGAAACAACCTGATGCAAACCTGTTGGTCACCAACTGAGTCATCTGCAAAGCAACAGCCCGACGAGATCATCTGACTGATTTTATTTTTACATTCCTGCACATACAGAAAGAGAGCTGATGACAACTTTATATAAGAAAGGAACTGGTAAAAGTTGCTCCGAATTTTCTTTTTGAAAGTTTTCTAAGCAGGAGGATGAAGCTTGATGTGCTTGACATGCACACCCACTTCGGTTTCACTCAAAGAAACACACAGCCCGGAGCCAATGTGCAGCTAACCAGTGTGTGGTGACACAAGTTAGCTGTCACTACAGGCAGCCAGCCAAGTTAAGCTGAAAGACAATTTCAGCTTTAAAACTGGACATTCAAAGGAAAAGAAAAAAAAAAAAGGTCTGCATGCTGTGTGTCATACATGTCACATCCCTGTATTCTGGCCATTGTAGGAAAAAAAAAATCCCTGGTTTCTTTGACATATTCAGCCGGTCGCCGATATGACTCATCCGATCTGAACTCTGATGTTTCCGACAGCACCTCGAAGGCAGCTTAACGTGTTGGGTTGAGGTGGTCACAGATTTAGTCGAAAATGTCAGTTTTGACAGGAGATTAGTTCACAGCACAAAGTGAGCGGGGCAGCGAGATGAAGTAATGAGACGTGATGAACATCGAATGAACGAATAATTATGATTTAATTACATAAGTGAGCTGTTTTGGTGATAAATAGGAGGCAGGCACGTTTTGTTTTTGCTTTTTTTGTGTGCAGAGAAGATTATTTAAAACTCACATTAGTCACATAAAAGAGAATTTCACAATAAAAAAAAATCTGTAAACAGGTGTCACAACGTACACAGAGTTGCTAACTGAATATATTCCATGTAAACAATTGTTCTGTCAAAACCAAATTACAACTACATATTTTGTTTTTCCTGACAGATGTATTTACATTTATATAGGAGCAGCAGCCAAACTGCTTCATTGCATTGATGTTTTCCTCCTTGACTCTGAAAATGGAACAAATTATGTATCGAGTTGAAGCGACATGGCTCTATAATTAAGTGGGATTTTCTCCAATGCTTACATTAAATGGATGGATTCTGATGAATACGTTGATAACCCTGATTTATCACTTCTTTAATAGTAACAATTAGTGACACTATAACTTCTTGTGTTTTCAGATTCCATCATGCACACTTGGGATTTATGTACATGAATCACACGTTGCTCTGGTGATGATTCAGTAAGGTCAGAGAAGACGGATGCCAGCACATTAGCACTGAAGCACCCTTTTTACTATTCAGCCACCATTCTTTCGTTTCACAATTTTCAATTCGCTGCTCCTCCTGCAGGTTTAAAAAAAAAAAAAAAGTTTTGCAAGCAATAAACAGCAAAGGAAGTGGCTCGATCGGGAATAGCGTGCTATGACTTTTGGTAGCAGTACATCATGGGGTCCAGACAAAACTCAAAAAAAAAACCCTGAAAATAATTTCCACATGGACGACAATGGGATTCTGACGCAACAAGTGAGAAAACCCAAACCTTTTTGAAGCTCTACAGCTCAGGCAGACTTCACAGCAGAAACATCATTCAGAGCTTAAATGGGTCACAGAAAGTCGGACTTTACATGACTGAACTGGCACTTTGTCATCTTCAATGGGCTTTTTTTTACTTAATAGCAGTTTAGGTTTTATGCTTTTTGAAGATTTTAACCACAGAATGTTTATTGTGGAGTGTAAACTTATTATGAGCCGTCTAAGCATTCCAAATAATAAGTAATTGCTATTTTTTGGGAGTATTTCCGCATGTTTTTTTATTTCTTCTCTTGGGTTTGTGTGTAGAGCTGTAATAAATGTACTATATAATACAGCAGCCTGAATTGTCCCTTTGGGACAGTAAAGTATATTTGATCTTTTTTTTTTTAATAACATGACAGATTTTGCACAGTGACTGTTTAAGGCTTGCTTTCTACTGTGAATTTCTGCCTGTCTCATGAAGAGTACTGTCAGGGAGTGAGAGACACAGGTGTTTGGTTACCATGGTGACCCTAATGAGCCACTGGCAGCAGCTTTCTTTTGGATCTTGGTTTTCTTTGCACTTCTTTGACAGTTTATCTATAAAACCGTTGGCATATTAGATCATTACAAACATAAGTCCCAAACTACTACTGGGCTTTTTATGAAAGTTGATGGATGTAGGATTTTTTCTAACCAGTCTAGCTGCATTAACCCCCCTATCAAAATCCTCTAGTTTTAGTTACTTTCGCAATATGCTTCTAGAAATACAAGCCTGCAAGCCTTAAAAGCCCAACATTATATCAAAGTTTAGCCTCAGAAATTGCACAAAACTTTATCAGCTGTAATTCTATAAAGGCAGCAAGCTTTTCTTATGCATATCATGCCCTGTGAAATTGCAAATATGTATCTCAAATTAGCAAACATTCAGCTTAAGCGCTACGGAGGACGTCATTGTGAAGCTCAACTCATTGTTGATCCTCTCTGCTGCAGACGTCACTGTGAGAAACGCATGCAGACCCAAATGAAAGCACAGCACACACACTAACGCACACACATCCGACTTTAGGCGAGACAATGCCATGAGAAAATAATCCTAATAAAAATGTGGTGCTTATGAGGAGTTTCTGGCTGGTGTAGATAACATACTGTACGCTTGAAGGGGATTTGATTAGAACTGAGTGGGTGCACAACATTTCTCCATCTTCTTTTTTAATTACTGCTAAGTTACTGCTAAAGTATCACTGTAAGGGAAGGGACACCGTTTTAAACACATCATAAACCCTGATGGGGGGTAAAAACACAGGGCTAACTGAGTGAAATGTCCTGTATAAAAGGAAAGTTTCATAAAGCGTTCCTGCAAACCGTGTGCCACTTGGTCCTCACCTTGAGAGGTGCTGACCAAGCTTTTTTTGGGGAATGTCCAACTGAGCGTGTGTCACACTAAGTCACGCAGAGAAGAGAGAGCAAATAAACGCAGGTCACCATTAGTCATTCTGGCTGGATCACTTCTCCTCAGAGCGCTCAGTGAGACCCAGAATCGAGTTTAAGCCACAGCATTGAGACGACACCTAATACAAAACTCGCCCCCAGGCTCTCAGCCAGGCCTCCTGCCCACAGATTATACACACTGAGTTTTGAACCCAACTGGAACTTTTCTTATCTCGCGGAGAAGAAACCCTCGGCTACAGTAGTGCGGGCTCGAAAAACAAAAAAAGGTCAATAAGATTTTACGCTGGTGAAGAGATAAAGTTCACACGAGAGGGAAAAAAAAAAAAAAATTCACGAGAGGAGAATTGTGGAGTGAAAAACAGGCTTGGAAAACTTATTCACGTGTAGAATGTGAGGCGCTTTTGTGAGCATCTGTGTCCAAATGAAGCTTAAAGATCAAATTTTGATGTTTGTTTACACCAACCAGCCACAACATTATGACCACCTGCCTACTGTGGAGATGATCATTTTGTTTTGCCACCAAACCTAAAAGAAGCTCTGACCAGTCAAAGATCAGATAAGATTTTTTTTCTTCCTTCCCATTTCCTCCGTTCATTCTATGAAAAACATGGTGCTTAAATATTTTAAACTTTGGTTTTATAAGTATTAAGAGTGGAGAAAAAGACTAAAAAGCAGCTGATTTGGCAGAAAGTCGCAGCAGAAGTGCTCCCCAAATGGCAACAACTGCGAGTCAGGGGGGGGTGAAGGTGCGGATGAAGTTTGTGCTGAATGCAGGTACAGATTTACACGTGTAAACTAAATAAAGCCTCTGCTGTGTGGGACCCTCCGCTGCCCTTCACATTAAGACACGTCTTGGCATCTGAGTGTGAGAGAATGTCAGCGTGCCGCCCAGGCTCGTCTCACACCCCGCGCGTGTTTACGAGTTTGGTTTGCATAGATTCCCTTTAAGCTTTACACGGGAGCGGGTGAACCCTGCTTACTTGGGCTGCATTTTTCCCTCCAGATTGGCTCTGAACAGAAGAAAATTAAGAAGAAAAAAAAAAGAAAAAGAGTAATAATAAAATCCCATGTCAGTAGGGCAGCTTAGGATAAATGTCATATCTTCCCCCTGAAGACAAAGGAGATGTGTTTACTGGGTAACTTTGTGAAAGTCACAGCAGCCCAAGCAGAAAGGTTAGCGGTGGGGTTAGTCCGTACGTGGGAGTCTCGGCGGCAGACTGCACGCTCAGGATGAGCCTCTACCAACCTACAGAGTGGAATCAGGCGAGTAATCTTTGCTTTTCATCACTTTTTTTTCCTTTTACCTTTCCTCCTTTCTTTCTTCCAGTTTCTACCTCCCTTCTTTCACCTTCTCCTTCTCCGGGGATAGAAAACAATCTGTTAGGTGGCTGCAAGGCCCCACAAATTCTGATTGTGCTCAGCATGCTCCAGTGCTTATGTATTACTGGGGTGTCCTTGTAGAGTTGTAATCTAAGTTTTAATCTCCAACACAATATATATATATTTTATTTTTTTATATTCTGCCCAGTACAGAGAAGTGTTACTTTAAAAAAACAAAAAAACAAAAAACAGTTCATATCGGAGATCTGAGAGCAGAAAAGCGACGCAGTGACATGACTGTAGCAGAATAATGATAATAATCAACAACATAATTCAGAGCAGGGGAAAAAAAACTTTAAGCAGACTTAATGGCATATTGCTGTTTAGGTATCCTATCGCCACCGCTAAGGAAGACTATTAAGCCTAAGGAGAGCAGAACTAGCCAACAAAGATCACTTGATTGCAATGCAGGCCATTATCATCTGTCTAAGTCACCGGAGAATTCTCTCTCTTCACATGCTAAGCCTGTTGCTAACTCGGTGGAATAATGAGTCGGCGAGGGCAGCAGTTCCTGCTAATGTCTAGTCCTCTGTCATTAGTATTTATTAGATGCCCTGCGTGCATTATCAAAGCCATTTAAAAGTTTCTGGGTAAGGGGAGGGGGGAAAAAAAAAAGTTGGTCCAACCTTTTCTGATGGAAAGAACACCATGAACATTAGCACGCTGATGCTGCTTTGGGTTTTTTGGTTTTTTTCTGAGATGCTGCTGAGCTTCTGCAACTGTTTTGCTTATGAGTTCCCCGTTTCTCTCTCTCTCTCTCTCCCTGTGCGCTGCGATTAGGACTCCTCATTAGATAAAACCGACGCCGCTAACCAGCTTCCCGCTGACACCCGCTGTGTCGAAGCATCGCTGGCTGGCTTAAAGTTGGTGTGATCGATAACAGTCGGTCCTGAAATATCAGGTTAACATCCCAGGCGCAAGAGGTTCCAGGTTCATTCGGCGGCAGTTTGTTAGGGTCTCAGTTTGAGACCTCTTTGAATACTCTGTGGATGAAGCTACCAAGTGAGCAACAACAACACAGACTTTCATCACAATGGGAAACGTGAACTTTTCTTTTATTACCCCAAGATTCAGAGCGACACTAGAACGTGACTTTTATTTGTTCCTCATAAATTAAAGCCTGCAAGGTGAGCAACCATCTAATTGCTTGTGTCTGTTAGCAAAATATCTCATGAACCAGTGTAGACAGTTTTTTTATGAAACTGTCAGAAAATAACCACTGGATGAACATCTTGGAGTCTACCTGATTCAAGATGGCCCCTACAGTTGATCGATTTCAGCTAACACAAACAAGGCTATAACTCAGTCAAATTTACAGCTACAAAGCTAAAATCAAGTGTGGTAGTAGCTGAGAGTTATCTGCATCACATACTCTGAGTGCTAATAGATTATGTAAGATCTTTATTTAAAACTTTGACATGCAAGGAAGTAGAAAATAGGTACTCCTTCAGGAAAATGCTATTTTCGTATTTATTTTACTTTTAAGAACAGTTGTGGTTTCCTCTTGCTGCCTTTGCATGATTAGTTATAGAACAACTGACAGACAGGTCTTGACCTTACTCACTCCATGTTATTTCACATTTCAGCTACAACAGCAGTCAACAAGTGGAAATATTTACAATAATATTTGTTCATGTGCTTATTTTCCTGCTGTTTTTGAGCCTTTTTAGCCTTTTTATATGTGGCTAAATGTCATGAAATCCAAGTAGATTTTTAATTTTTCTTTTTTAAAGAAGACCATGACTCACAACAGTGTCTTCATCTATTGAATTAAAGTGGATTAAATAACTTTTTTTTTTCTAATAACCAATTTGGACGTAATCCTATCATGCTCATCGCAAATCTCCTTCAGGACTGAAAAAGGCTCTGAAGACTGTGTCCTAAAAAACATATTTTAAATCTAAAATGTACAAGTTTTTAAGCTCTTTAGATACGTTACCGCAGCAAAAAAAGCAACCAGACTAAAATAAAAAAATAAAAAAATCCCACGAGACAAATCACCCATCTCCTAACCATCAGAAATATTGATCTATTTACCCCCTTGTGCCGTTAAACATTCGTCTAGCTGCCAGACACCCATATACTGTACTGTGCAAAAGTTTTAATCAGATAATAAAGCTGTAAAGCAATAACGTTTTCATAAGTTTACATTATCATTCAGTTTTATCAGTTAACAAAGTGCAAACATTAAAGAACAGAAAAGAAATCTAAATCAATGCCTGCAACAGAAGTCTTCTAACTCTATTTGCATGAAGTCAGGTGTGTGATTACCCTATTATACCAAACAGGTGTTAATGATCGTCATTTTCACATGCAGGTTGAAACTGAAGTTAGTGGAAACAGGAATAACTGGAAACTGAGTTGGTTGAGAACGAGGTTGGGGAAGTCAGTTTCATGTTGCAAGTCAGACACCAGGGCAAGACTGAACCCAGCATCAAGACCCAAAGAAAGTTCCACTACATCAGCAAAGATTTCAGAGTAGATCGGGGTTTTGAAATTTGCTGTTCAAGCTCTTTTGAAGAAGTGCAAAAAAAATATATAAAACTTTAAGGACTGTACATGCAGCAGTTGGTCAAGGAAACTTGGCAGAATGAAGACACCATGCTTACTTCTATTTAAAAACAGAAGATAATAAGCAACATCAAAACTGGAAGGTGGCAGCAGGGAGCGGACAGATGAGTCGACATTTATAAGATTTGGCCGCGGCAGAAGGAAGTTTGTTCGCCCGGCAGCAAGCGTTAGAATAATGAGAGTCTGCAGGCAACAGCGAAGCACGATGGAGGGTTTTATACAAGTCTGGAACTGCAGTTCCGCAACTAGAGATGGGGATTTTATCCGGGGTTAATGGTGTCTTTAACAACGAGAAACACAAGCAGATACTTATCCAGCTTGAGGCATAGTCAGGGAAGCATCTGATTGGCCACATAGTCATCCTGCAGCAGGACAACAGTCCAAAAGTTACGGCCAATGTCATTGCTTAGAACCAGACAGCGACTCGAAATCAAAAAAAGTAACACAGGTTCAGCCTGAGAAAACAGCTGACACCATCAAAAAAAAAAGCTAAAAATATATATAAAAGGCTGCCTTACAAATAACTTGGATTAAAGGGTGACAAACCATTTCTGACTAAAGGATATGACCTTGGCGTTGGCTGTTCAGTTTAATGACACTTTGCATTTTTATTACTGCCAGGGTGCCGGAAAGCACCACAGAGACTCAAATCCTCTAAAAGAGTGAATGTAGAGAAAAGCCGAGCCCAAATCTCACTGTTATCGACCGATTGACTGCAGCAAGCAAACTACAATCAGTTCTTTTCGTGTGTGTGGAGATTGTTTTGTTGTTGCTGATCATATACGAGTTCTTCTCAAATCTGTTTGCAAAAAAAAAATAAAAATAAATAAATAAAATCGACACAAAAATACTAAGTAATATGTTGGAGCTCAATGATTATCCATCAGTGAGCTTCATCTTTATTGCTTTAAAATGATGCATCAGCTGCACACTGCTGCAAAATGAGGGGAACCTTTTATTGACGAACTAAAAAAAAAAAAAAAAAACTTCTTAAAGATGAAGGAATGAGCTAACTGAAAACTCAAGGCTCTGTTTGACAGATGGTTATCGCCCGCAGTCAAAAAGTTAAAGTGGACAAAAAGGTTTTTGCCTGCATTTGTTGGTGCCTGTATTTGTTTGTCTGTTAGCAGAATACCTCATGAACCACGAGACAAACTTTAATGATACTTTCAGAAAGTAATAATCGAATGCACATCTACAACTGATTAACTTTTGGAGTTATCCTGAATCAAGATGGCTGCCAAAGCTAATCCACCTTAGCAAACCCAAAAATGGCTACAACGTAGACAATTGTACAAATAACAGCATAAAATTTGGTGTGGTAGCAGCTTAGAGTCATTCAAAACACATACGCTAAGCAGGGCACATTACATCACATCTTTGCTTAAGGCATTGGCACCATCTCTTAAAGTCAACCCTGTTTGTCTGTTTGCAAAAAATCTCAAGAATCCATAGTTGGATTTTAATGTAAGTTATAAAAAGTAGTTATTTAATGTACATCTACAACTGATTAACCTTTGGAGTCAACCAGATTCAAGATGATCACTACAAGTAAACAGCTTGAGCAAACACAAAAACGGTTACAACTCTGTCGACTCTACAGATATTGAGCTAAAATTTGATGTGGTGGTAGCTTAGTCCTTCACAATGATATGAGTGCTAACAGATCACTTAATGCCTCACGATATTGCGCAACATCACACATATTATTCTCATAATTTGACCACAATAGCTTTGACTATATCAGTTTTCAACATAAAAAGATTTGAGTTTAAAAATCTGGCATGGAAGTCAGCAGGCAATATGCATTCCTTTGAGGAATGCTAGGCCTTCAATTTATAGTAAGATTTAATAAAATCATAGAACATTTTTCGAGTTGATCATTTCTGACCACCAAGTTTATGCCCTAAGAGATGGGCAAAAACTGTTTTTCTGAAATCTATAAAGGCAACTGGTCCAACTGTCAGAGGCAATAAAGCAATATGTTTGTTTGTTGTCCACCTTTTTCATCTTTTCTTCTACTTTTAAATGTTCTGCAGCCACCTCACCAACAGAAGCAACACTGAGGTGGAGAAATACAGCTGTTAAAGGTATATCTGACAGCTCCGGAATCGTCGGGGTAAAATAAATGCACGGAACATGTGGGGAAAGTGAGAAGACGATAACAAAAAGAAAAGGGGAGAGAAGATGATAAAAACCAAACGGTGTAAGTAGGTGAGGGAAGTGGGTGAGTGTCATGATGGTGGGAAACTGGATAGGAGTGTAAAAGAAAGAGGAGTTGCAAAGAGGACAGGTGGGAGCGACAGGTTGAGAAGATGGGGGGGTGGAAGAGAGAGAGATGAAGATCCGGTGCCCCCTTTAGCGTGGCGGGGAGCCGTGCGGCTGCTCGGCGCCTGTGATTATGCATAAAGCAGCCAGGCTGTCAGGCTCCCGGTTCTCCGCCGCCGCCACTGAGCTTTATCTTGAAATCCCGGTGATTAATGAAGGCGGCGCCACGTTCTGCATGGAGTAGGTGGACGAGGAGCGATCAATCTTAATGAGCTATCTGCTGTCCCTATATTAACCGAGAGTGGGGGGATACAATGCATGGGGCCGCCGGCGGGGCTCCTCTCTTTTAAAATACGATAACGAGGCCGAGATAGAAGAAGGGCGTGTGGCTTTTCCTTTCTGCCGCTTCTTATGATCCACCGCTGCTGCTCACCTCATGTTTCTTCCCTCCTCCTGGTTTTTTTTTTTTTTTTTTTTTTTTTTGTACTCAGACCTCTCAATGGACGCCACCCTAAACAAAGTTAAGAAGACGGGTGGCTCCCGGGCAGCGTTAGCGCCTTGCACCTGCTGCCGTCCTAAAATGAGAAGTTCGACTCAATGTCATTAATACACAGGGCCCCATGTGGACTCGTGAACCAAGGTTACAGTATTGCACGTATTAATTTAAGAAAGTTACCTGCACGTTTCAGCCTCATTAATATTTTTTAACGTTTTCCCAGAAGGTTGTGCAGATTCTGGTTTCCACTGGAGCAAATTAAGAAACGGCATCAGAGAGGGGGGGGACCTCACATCTGTGCATTTCATATCCCAAGTTAAGCCTGTTTTGGATTCATAATAACCCCGGTTCTGCTTTAGCTAATCCTGATGTGGATAGCTTGAAGATAATCGCCCAGCACAACACCGCAGTGATTCTAATTAATTTGCCACTGCTTATTCCACGCACGCTGATCTGAGTCAGCATGTTGGAAATTAAAATTAGGGGGTGGGGGTG
>NC_051448.1:16250326-16275946 GCF_001649575.2 Kryptolebias marmoratus | reverse complement strand
GGGGGTGGGGGTGGGGGGGGGGACCCAGAAACCTTACACATCTTCTGTTTAGTTTGTATTCCTTTCCGTCAAAGCTCTTCTTAAAATGAAATAAATAAATAAACGCAGTCAAGATGCTGTGCACTTCAGTCGAGCCGAGATAGAGACTGAGAGAAGGGGCAGAGAATGGAAAGGGGAAGGTTTAATTAATGTGCTGGCTATGATTAATGGTCTCTGTGTGGCTATCACAAACTGGCTGGGTTTTTAATAACCGGCCTGTCACGCTAGCAGTACGTTCTAGCGGTTAAAAAAAAATAAATATTTACACATCGCTAATACTTTAAGCTGTAGGTCCACTTGGTAGCTGAGGCTTCTGCAAACAGACAATCAATGTCTTCATCAATTCCAGTGAGTTCACAAACCATTAGAGAGGTGAAACGCTAAGGAAATATGTATATATATATATATATGTATAACAGTATTGTTGCATCATGATGTAAATAAACAGAATCAGCGCACAAAACCTAAAGACTTACTAATTTGTTGATCTGTAATGTCCTCGCTTTTGCAGAAAATAAGGAGAGCCAATATGCAACTGAGCAGAAAGGCGGCGGTGGCATTATGCTTGGCCCAAACGTAAACAAACACGAATGTGTAATTAAAATCTAACAGAGGCCAAAGCATGAATAAGGCAGATAAGAGAGACGGAGCGGTCGCAGCGGAGCGAGGATGGGCTCCGCGCTGGATGTGAGGCCTGTGCCAATCTCGCCATGGCAAAGTAAAACTCTGATCTTAACTCAGCAAGACATCTTAATTGCATTCACTAGCAGCTCCACAGCAGCGCGGTCCCCAGATGAAGGTTGATGTGAGCTGACTGGAAGATGAACTTCCTGGGGCCGAGAGGAGGAGGCGGTGGCGGCTACGTGTGTGTGTGTCGACAGTAGTGGACTTGATTGTGTTTGTGTCTAGAGGTGTGTGTGAGTTTATGCATGTGAATCTCTACCTGTGTGTGTGTGTGTGTGTGTGTGTGTGTGTGTGTGTAGGACAGAAAAGAGAGGAGTAGAAGAGCACTGAGATGGAATGAAGTGTTAAAAGGATGTTTGACATGACAAAAGAGGTGTGGAGCTGCGGCTCAGGAGTGCAGCAGGTGGCCCCCACAGATCAGCCTGTGACCCCCAAACTTCAATTTCAGCTCCTCGTTTTTACCAGATTGGAAAAAAAAAAAAGAAGAAAAAAATTACAGAAACACGTCACTTAACACGAGGCCCGACCACAACACAGCTACCATCAGCAGCCTCAGCTCTCGCTTCACGTCGAGCTCGGAGAGCGTTATCAAAAAAACACAGTTTGGCACGAGTGCCAGACACAGATCTGCAGGAATAAAGACCTGGATTTGAAATGAAAGTTCGTTTTCAGCCGTGAGCTGCCTTTAAATGGTGCTCAGCCACATTTGCAGTGAACGAATTCATCCCTGCTGAGCTGGAAACTAGCTTCCCCTGGCTGATATTCATCAGTGCAACCATCGATTTTAATGACTCGGTCAATAGACACACACCACCTCCACTCTCAGCATCTTCCTCTCTTTGTCTTCATCAGCCTCAACCTCTCTATCTCCTCTAATCTCACCTCCTCCTGTGTACTGGCCCCCTTTCTTTCTTTCCTTTTCTGTTTTATTTTTTAAGGCGTCCATTTAAACAACAACAGAGTCAGTCATTTTTGGATTCCCACATTTGTGCAGACATGCTATCGTTTATGACTACGGCAGATGCAGATATTAAACAAAGAATCTTGGGGAGATTATGGGTTTTTTTTCTTCCTTTTTTGGCGATAAAAATCAGTGTTTGAGGGGGAAAAAAAAACAAAACAACAAAAGGACGAAAAATAGGCAGGGGGAGCGAGCGAGCGGCGGGGAGGAAATTAATAACCAGTGAGAAGGAGTTTGATTTGTGCAGACATGACAGGCAGGTATTATGAAAAGCCCTGCTGTGGATGGAGAAACCAGGTAGGCAGATCACAGCCAGGTGACTGGTGGATCACAGTAGGTGATGAAGTTAAAGCTGCCTTCCAGCAGTTCTGTGCGAATCCACACACTCAGCATATGGCACTTACATTCACATATACACACTTCATAAGTACTGCAAACAGAGAAATAAGTAGACAGACACACAGACGGACACAAGGAGAGAGGAAGGATGCACTTTTCGATGTGCCCACTGACACGGAGCAAAGACAAATTGCTCCCTTTGAAGGCAAAGCCAAATCAAACGTGGAGTGTGATTTCTGTCACCGTGGCGTTTGGCTTTAAGGCTGACAGTCTGACAAAACGTCCACTCAGTCACACCCAGGAAGTTAGGCACGCGTGTAACCGCGCGCACACATGGATACACACGGCCCCTTTGTGAGGCTGAATTAAAGAGAAGGAGCTTCTCTTCGCTCCTCTGAGATCCAGGCCTTTACCGTCAAAAAGCCACTAAACCATCTCGGCCCGTCAGTGCTTACCGGCATTCTGTCATCGGGAATGTTTAGTTTTCCAAGCGGCTGGCCAATGATCGCTTCTGAAAGCCACCAGATGTTAGATGCCGGTTGGCGTAATGTAACATATCCTCGTTCCCTCAATGTCAATCCACTGATTTTTGGTCAAGAGCCCCTTTTATGTTATCTTTAAAACCCACTGAGAACGGCTCCATGGCAAGAAGAGTGCCTTTTACGCCGTTCACTTGTCAACAGGTACAGTGATTCATAACTTTATATCTGCTAGTTTTCGGGCTCTTCTGTTCTTCCACCTTGGCACTACTGGGGATGAGCAATGATTTTCAAATTTTTAAAGTCTAGTTCAAATGGGCAAATTGGAAAAAGGAATGCGACTATCCTCCCCCATTGTTTTGTTTTTCAAAACTAAAACACCAGCATCTTGTAGTGACGCGCCAAGTTGTTTCCTAACAGTAGTTTTCTGTTAGCACAGAGTCGAGGTGCTTTTTCCGACACAACACCTATTGCCCACGCCCCCCCCTCCTAAACAAAGAAAAAGAAAGAAAAGAAAAACAACTTGGGAGCGTCTCAGCATCTGTTTCTGCCATGGTAGTTTATTTTGAAAGGATTCCAGGCGAACTTTCCTGGGAGAATACTTGCCTCTCCTTCCGTGTTGACCCATTGGACCAGTGAAAATGAAAGAATATAAAAGTCCCCGGCTAGGATTAGCAGCAGCACGAGAATCTGAACCTGAAGTCTCTGTTTCATTAGAGGATTGTTTTTTTTAGCTGTAGGACTTGGGGTGGGTAAACTTTATTTCACTGCAAGTCCCAACTGTGTGGACACAGTCATTGTTAGAGCAAAAATATAAAAACCAGACAGCAGCTTTAAAGCTTAAAGTGGCAGTTGAGATTAGCACTCCTTAAGACTGCTTTCTCTGCTTTCTAACAGTTGCTTAAAACCACAACTAATAGCCAAACGCAAATGGTGACCGATAGATGATATGGGACAGGTGGACTCGTGGGGGGAGGTTAAATATTTAAACAAAAACCAAGTAAGTACCAGCAGCAAAGCTGAAGAGTGTTTTTGCTTAAAATGTCCATCCTTACTTACTACCTTGTTATGGAAGATAAAAAAAGTTATGACTTCTACTTCAAAATAAACTATAAAATGCCTATTATGAAGAACGTTTTTGCAGTCATTTACCTTATTGCTATGGCACACTTCCCAAAACTCTTGCATTTTCAGCCTGAAAGCCTAAACATCTCCAATTGACACTTTAGCTGTACTTTGTGACTTAAATACTAAAACACATAAGGGCTCCCGATCAACTGTGATGAGTTAGGTCTACAAACACGAACGTCCACATTCTGCCCTGGTTTGCCAGCCAATGTTAGTCTTTAAAAGCCAATGAGAATAATTGAAAAATTCTAAAAGCTAGCGGGGCTTTGAACAGAAGGACAGAAAAGCTGAGAGGGAACATTAGAGCAGGACAGTTACTGTGGGCCAGAACAGTTTGGGTGGCATTACTGTGATTACAGAAGAAAAAGAAAAGTATTTCTGTCTGCAAAGAAGTTGACTAAAAGTCTATCCAATACCAAGCAGGATAATTTCTGTAAAACCAATCTACAAGTACTGTCATCCCAATCAAACTCAATGTGACTTTGACCTAAAAGAAGAATACATCCTGACGTGTAAATGGATCGCAAGAGTCTATTAAAGACGATGAAGGTAAAGAAATTTAGATTCAACCGGACAAGGCAGATGAGCCAATCCAATTTTCCACTTCCATTTCTACGTGCAGTTTCATTTCGACGTATCACCCCCACTAAAATAATTGCTTTTTTTGCTTCCCAATCTACAAGTTCATTTGGAGCCATTTTATTGATCAAAATGAGTCAGGTAAAAGAAAACAATCTGAGCCTAAATTAAAAGCTTCATTAAATGTGAAAATTGGTTGGGGAATTGCGAACATCTGTTCTCGAGCGTGCGGCCTGCGTCATAAACCTGCAAGGTTAAAGCAAAACAACAATTTATGGCTGTGCAGACTCAGGGGTGAGACGGAGCTGCGATGCGACTTCACAAACACGGCGCAAGTCAACAAGGCTTCAAAAGATTTTCGGGGAGATGTGAGGACAGGGGGGCTGAGAGCTCTTCCTGCCTCGCGTTTAGTGCGACTTGTGTGCACTGCAGCTGGGTGCGGTGAAAAGATTAACCCGACAGAGTGAAAACCAATTTCAGAGCACAGTATTACAGATGTTGCTATGGTATAGAAGTTTAGAATCAGAAGAGTGGTTCATAGGAGGTATGGCTGGCTTTAAGTCACACCCATCTCTCTTATTCTTAAGGTGCACTTCTGTTCTCGGTGACCTTGGAACAGCTTTGAGGTGAATTGGTTTCTGGTTGCAAACTGCATCTCAAAAACCTCTTGCTGGGATGTTTAAAGCCTTGTTTATGAGTGCTGGCATCCAAAATTGCTCTGGTTTAAAGACAGAGGGCAGAGGTCTACGTGTTTCATTCCAGCAAAGCCCCCACATAAGGGGAAGGTCACCAGCAGCAAAAAGCTTCAAGAACATTGATTTGTTAACAAACAATGCTCAGTCGTGGATTCTCTTTCAAGCTCAGGACCAAGCAAATCTGCTTTGATTTGGCCTTGAAAAGCATGCAGTATAGAGTGATTTTTCAAAAAATAAAAGACACAGAGAAACAAAAACAAAACAAAACAAAACAAAAAAAGGACATCTTTCCTTTGCAGAATGCACCAGTTGAGACAGTTTGCTTACCTTTGGGGTGTCCCGGGTCACTGAACTCGTACTTCCCACTCCCGACTGTCCGCAGCATTTGCAACCCGTTGGGACTGTCCTGATTGTCTGCAGCTGTAGGCTGGGCATGCACCGACGCTGCCTGTCCATTGGTGAGGGGCAGGGTGGGGGGCTGGAGGAGGCTGGAGTGAGAGGTCAGGTGGCCGTTGCCCATGATGCTGTGAGGATTCGGATGGATCACCTGGTTGGCCTGGGCAGTGAGGGCGGAGGGCGGAACCGTCGGCTGGGCCGTCACGTAGGGCGGCTGGCTGGGCAGGCTCAGCACCATGGAGGGCGGCTGCTGGGTGGACTGCGACGTGAGCTGGAAGTGGGTGGTCATGAGGGGATGCTGCGTGGCCATCGGCGCCTGGATGGATGGGGTCACCCCTATGATGGGCGACTGAGCGGTGACGCTGTGGTTGAACGATGGAGGTTGAGGGAGGGTGTAGGTGTGGGGCAGGAGACTCGGCTGGCTGACCGCTGCGACCGGCGCGGCCCAGGTGGGTCCTAAAGACCAAGCAGAAATAATATATAAAAATAATAATTCTATTCTTTTAACAAATGTATTCAATTTAACCTGTATTCCAAATCTTTGACTTAATTTCCAATGAAATATCAATTTATTTTGGAGTAGAATGCCCCTTTAGTCTAAGCAATCAACTTCATTGAAAGAAGAATTATTAAATCAGTTAAATTAAATTTCCTATAATGAAGAGAAAATGCAGGTCCTATTTTCACATTAGCACATTTAAAATTCAATTATGCTTTATTTCATATAAACACGCAGAGTCAGATTTTTTTTACGAGAAAAGACATAAGCCATTTCTATGGCAGTAATGTAGAAAATGTCATTTAACGTATCCGTAGTGCATCTTACTGAATTCTCAGGGTTTTTTTTGTGTTGTGTTTGTGTTAAAATGTTTGTTTTTAGGTGAAAATGTGGCTGTTGGAATGTAGTAATTCAGAATTCAATTTGCTGATTTTCTTTTCTCCCCATTTACACACAAGACTGTGTTTTCTGTGAGATTAGGTGTAGCTTTAATTTTTTGAACTATTTGTCCCCCATGCATAAAGTTTTTTTTTTTTTCATTTCATAAAAGTTGACTTTTTTTTCTTTTTAAAGAAATATCTGAGGGTGGGGGTTCTGCCAAGCAAAGGCTTCAGTAACCTTGAAACTTTACAAATACAAGTAGAGCAGCTATTTATGTGTTTAAGATGGAAGAAACAACAACATAATATTCAAGATAAGCAGCAAAAATCCCATAAAATGCACTAGGAGCCAGCCTGAAATTTGTTGACAAGAAGAAGTCTGTCCACGTAAGTAAAATCATTCTGCAAGTTTCTAATTAGCACTTTTATTCCTTGGTGGAATGCACATCACTCGCTGCCTTGCATGCTAACATTTTAAACAAAGATCACAAGCGATCTGTTAGTGCGTGTTTAGGATGACTCTGAGCTACTAAGACATCAAATTTTAGCTCAGTATCTGTAAAACTGAGCCACTTCTGCATTTGCTATGGCTAATTTTGCCATCTTGTATTGGGTTGACTCCAATTTAGTTAACCAGTTGTAGATGTACAACCACTGGTCAGTTTCTGAAGGTTTCATTTAAATCCGTCCACTGGTTCATGGAATATTTTCCTAACAGACAGACTCACACAAATGCAATACATGATTGCCCACCTGTCATGGCAGTGGACGAGAAAGAGGCTGCTAAAAGGATACATGAGATTTTTCTTCTGAAGAGGAATGCGTGCAGCTCATTTTACTGCTCAGGCTTTTGTTTCCCAATTAAAGCATCATCTGCCACCTAAACTGGTGACGTCTTTAGGTACAGCTTACATTATGAGAGCTATGATTTGCGACCAGATTTTATACAGTCACTGTTATTTTTATCGAGCTGTAACCTGAAATGTACAAATACTTACGAGTACTGTTAGATGTGCTAACATCTGAGGAAAGCGCGGTAAATGAGAGCTGTTTTGGAGAAACTGTAGAAGTAGGTTTTTTTTTGTTGTTGTTTTTAACTATAAATATGTTATAGTGAGTTAGTACAGAAGATCAAGGGTTCAGGGTTCAAACCCTCATCCTAGAGGAAGGGTTTGGGAACTACGGACACTTCGACACCCAACATCCAGGTTTAGGTACCAAGCCCCATTAAAAAGCCCTGAGGAAATGAATACAAAGGCAGCCGATCTGAGACTGAAGATTTGCTGAATGAAAATCTCAGACAGCAGAAACCTGATGTGGAGGAACAAGAGGAACCATCATGGAGAGATAACAAATCCTACCAGTGGTTAAGAAGCACTGGACTGAAAGACAGCACACAGGCAGGGCTGTGGTGGTCGATAAACCACACAGGGAGGCAGTGGAGACAGATGTAGCAATCCCAAGAGACTGTAACATCAGGAGAAGACTGAAAATACCAAGGGCTGAAAGAGGAAATAGATAAGTTGTGGAAAGTCAAGGCCTCAGTGGTGCCAGTGGTCATCAGAGCACTCGGTGCTGTGACCCCCAAACTGGAAGAGTGGCTCCAACAGATCCCAGGAACAACCTCAGAGATCTCTGTCTAGAAGAGCGCAGTCCTAAGAACAGCTGAGGTACTGAAGAGACCCCTCAAGCTCCCGGGCCTCTGGTTAGAGGACATGAACTTGAAGTGAAGTACAATGTTGTTAGAGAAAAGTCTGAATTAACAAGTCAAAACAATACAAAAATCATAAATCGGAATTGGAATTGGTGCATCTTTTCCATTTTTAACAACTTAAACCTTTACATTATTTAAATAAATATGTCAAATTTAGTTCACTTTCTGCAAAACTGATTTTTCTTAATATTTTTATTTTTCTCCATAATGGGACAAACGTTTAAGATTTCTGTATCATTTCGATTCTTTTAATCGCCAAAAAGACGACAACTAAACACAGTTAAAAGACTTCAGATGGGCCCTCCTGATTGATTCATTGTGAAATGAAACACGGGTCATTTCCGGAGGCGAACAGATGTCTACACTATAAGCTCGTTTGTGTATGTCGGAAAGCTGTGGACACAGTTGCAAACAAGGGCAGAGAGCTGTTTTTCAGCCTGATGGTGGAGGACTTTTATAAAATCAGCCGAAGACAGACTCCAACTAGAGTCTGGTTCTTTCCACACCACTACCCTCAGTGAGCAGCTTCACTTCAGTCTGTTGTTTTTAGCTTAAGAGTCAACACACACACACACACACACGTATATATATATATATATATATATATATATATATACCAAAACAAGAAATAATATCTGAAAGATTGCAAAGATCTGCAAACAACTCAGATCAATTTATAAGCTTTATTCCCCTACATGAGCAAAAAAATTGTTGTGGTTCTGCTTCATGCAGAATTTGGCTTCGCTGGTGCAGGAGTCTATGTTTACGTAGACACTCTGAGACAGCCTCTTCTCCACCCTGAGGCGAAAGCTGCTGAGGGCATGCTCGCTGGATCGGACCTGGATACTGCCTCCCTCCTTCACTCCTACTCCATCTCAGAATCCTCCCGCCAGGGTCCAAGCTCCGAAAATAGCCGAGCACTCTGCTAAAGGGCCAAAGGCTAAATCACAGCATGCAAAGAGCCGAAAAAAAAAGGAAGTCCGCATTATTTATGGTTCTAGCCCTGCTGGTATAATAATGTAGGAAGAGTCGGACGGAGAGTGGATGAGGGATAAAGACACAGAGAGACACACAAAAGATCAAAAGCAAGCTATTGAGCTAATCGGCACTAAAAATTTGCTTTCTTTTTTATAAATACTCTAATCAAATTGATTTTTAATAGCTGGCGCCAAAAAGCAAAGACAGATAATAATGTTTTTGCTTCCGTCTGTGTTTGTGCCTGTCTGTTAGCAAAATATCTCATGAACTATTGGACAAATTCTAATGAAACCGGCAGAAAGTGATTACTGGATGTACATCTGCAACTAATTAGATTTTGGAGTCAGCACGATTCAAGATGGCTGCCACAGATAACTGCCTGTAAGAAACACAAAAAAGGCTATAACTCAGTCAGTTTCACAGAAAAGGACCTAAAGTTTGGTGTGGTAGTAGCTGAGCAGCATTCCCGACATATAATCTGAATGCTAACAAATACTGCAAGATCTTTGTTTAAAATTTTGCCATTAACTATTTGGAGTGAGGTTTGTCTGTTAGCAAAATATCTCATGAACCACAGAACAAATTTTTTTGAAACTTGTAGAAAGTAATCACTGGACGCACATCTATAAGTGATTAAGTTTTGGTGTCAAGTCAATTTAAAATGGCTGCTACTGTTAATCAACATTAGTAAACACAAAAATGGCTGTAATTTTGTCAGTCCAACAGATATTAAGCTAAAATTCGATGTGGTAGTAGCTGAGAGTCATTCACAGCACTTACTATAAGTATAACATCCTATAGTATTGCATAAGATTGCACATGAGGTTATTTTTGAGGTTTCAGCAAAACTGCTAAAGCCTGTCGTTTTATAACAAAAGATTATCTTCGTCTAAATTCCAGTCTGTATTACAATCTGATGTGACTACAGTGCATTCAAGCTCTCCAGAACTTTGTCAAAAAAATTAAATTGAAACAAAACGAACAAAGTAATGGCCAACATTTACAGGCCTTTCCTCCAAAGCTGAATGACAACCAAACTGCATTAATTAAAACGTTGATTCTTTGAAACTGTCCTGCACTTCGGTATAAAACATTCATCTTTATATTTTATGTATTTACTCCAGATGTTACACCACTCGAAACTAACAAAAACACTCCGGCAAAAAGAAACTTCTTTGTGAAAACCAAACTTTTTTTTTTCCTTTTTTAAAGAAGAAAAACAAGAATAAAAGTTTCTTATAAAAGAAACTGTTGATTAATTCTGGCACAGTTGGCAGGGAACTTTCTGGCAAAAAAAAAAAAAAAAAAGAAAAAAAAACAGTTCAGTGAAGTGTGGAGAGGAGCTGGCTTTGCTGCAAACGCCAGTCACAGTTTGGAATAGCACAAATCACTATGCAACACTATGCTTGGATTTGAGTGTCATATGTGACAGCAAAGCTGGGTGGGTGACATCTCACTGTACCGTGTGTGTGTGTGTGTGGNGGGGGGGGGGGGCTGCTGTGCCGGAGAGGAGCGGGGCTCGCCACGGAGCCAGTCTCCTCCATTTGGCACACCGTCCCGGCGTTGTTACAGCACCTTGAACGGTTTCTGCTAAAGCAACGTTTCTGGAGTAACTCGCACTGTTTATTAATTAGTCCGTCAAGCCGTTTACACGTGCCATATTCTACTTATAGACAAGGTGTGCAGGAGCGGGGAGGGAGCAGAGGCTGAAACTAGGGCTTTAACACGACACTTTGATTAACAGCCGTCTGCGATGGAGATTTAGCGAGCCAGAAATTCAGCTCCAGTGCCAGTATTCTTCTTAAATGAGACACATTTGTGATGAGCAGGAGGCAGAGGCCGGCAGAGCAAAAAGGAGGAAAATGAACAGCTTTAGGGCATAGTCATTCTGCGCAAGTTCATTACAGTACAAGTTAAAAAAAAAAACTTCAATATTGGCTTAAGTCGTTAATGTCAGGTCTGTGCACCGCGCAGCAGTGGCACCACCGCTCTGAACAGGTTCTTACAAAGGCATGAAAAGAATCGGGTCGACATCTAAATTAGACGTGCAGGAGATCATGTGGAGGATTTTTTTTTTCTTTCCTCATACAGATTTAACTGAGACTAAATCAGTTAATGACATTCACAAAGATGATCAAGAAGCAAAGTGACGGTGGTGTTTTAGCCCTCGTTTCCTGACACAAAACTGATATTTATTGCCTGCTACCAAAAAAAACAAAAACAAAAGAAGGGAAATAATAGTTTTTCTCGTTTGACTGTTAGCAAAAATATCTAATTAACCACCGGATGGATTTTAATGAACTTCTGAGGTGGTAATCATTGGATCCACATCTACAACTGATTAACATCTCGAATCAACCCAATTCAAGATGGCCGCCACAGCTAAGCAACCTTACCAAACACAGAATTGTCCATAACTTGATCAATATTGCAGATATTGAGATAAAAATTGGTGTGGTAGTAGCTGGGAGTAAAACCCATCTTATACTCCGAGCACTACGTGATTGCTTGAACTTCTTGTCTAAAACATTGCCATAAACTGTTGAGGTCAACCCTGTTTATCTGTTAGCAAAATATCACACGAATCATTGGATACATTTTTATGAAATTCTCAGAACGTAACTACTGGATGTACATCTACAACTGAATAACTTTTGGAGTCAGCCCAATAAAAGGTAACTTCCACAACTAAGCAACCTCAGCCAGCACAAAAATTGCTATAACCCAATCAGTTTTACAGATATTGAGCTAAAATGTGGTGTGGTAGTAGCTTAGAGTCATCCTCTACACATGCTGCACTTCAAGCTCTAACGGTTCACAAGAGATCTTGCAATATCACATGTGATTGCTATAACAACACTGTTTGTCATCATATTATAATCTTAGTTTAAAACTCTGGCATGAAAGGTGGCGGGCGATATGCATTCCTTCAAGTCATGTCAGGGCTGTAATTATTTGCATGGTTTATATAATGATGTAATTTATGGATGCATATTTTGCAGGATCCTGCTCATAAAATATGCATATCTGGGAGGTAAGCATGTAGTTTATGCAGGGCAAAGCAGTGAAGATGCCTCATTAGCATTAGGTGTTAGTGTAGCTGGCCTGAGCTGTGTGAGGCGCAGCACATAAGTGAGAGGTCCACACAGATGCATACATCTGCTACGTTCGTGCATACTGATGATGTAAAACCCTGTAAACTCATGTCAGCAAGAAGCAGGAGATGTGTGAAAAGGGCCTGTCTGTGTATGTGTGTGTGTGTGTATGTGTGAGAGAGAGAGAGTGATTCATTACCTGTGGGTTCGCCATCTCTGTGTTGCTTGGCAGGGGGCTCATCTGTATCCCAGGGTGTGAGCTGGTTGATGGGCGTCTGTCCCCACCTGACTCCCGGAGCCAACAGCAGTCCCGGGGTCTGGTTGTCCCCGGGAGACAAGCCGGAAACCTGCAGCACAGAAAAGCCAGAAGCAACCCCGCGGATTAGTAGAAGGTCAGAACTAGATCTGAAGATGGCTCAAGAAATGCACTTCGAAACTAAATTCAAATCAACAAATGTGCTGCAAATAGAATATATTTTAAGGCTGATTTTTGAACCAAGTCACAGCCATCTGAGAGGTTATTTGAGGTCAAGAAGTGAGCCGTGATGACGGAGTACGGTGTATAATTAGCTTTGAGTGAGTGATTATAGCCCATGTATAATGGGAACAAGCGGAAAAAGTCCTGTTTGTCGCCTCAAGAGTCTCAACAGAAAGCAGTACTTCATTCCTGTTAATAAACATTGACTTTCACTTGTGGACTACATTGGAGTTGATTTTTTTTTTCTTTTTTCTCTGGGGAATTTGTACATTCCAAGTCTGATAACAGGAGACAAATAAGACGAGGTAAATTTAGACTTCTCACAATGCACCACAGACTTAAAAGCACAAAAGGTTTCTGTCGTTCGTACCATTCCTGTGGTCTAAACCCCTTTTAATTAGATGCCAGAAACAGTGTGGGGCTCTCTCTAGCCTTATATAGTGCACTATGGGTTGCTGAGAGTTCACCAAACAGGTTCCAGTGTTAACCCACGTGTTCGTGCATCAAAACCTAATTAAAAATGATAAACATTACAGCTACAATTCTATAACATCTATAAAAACACTATATAGCTGTAAAAAGCTGTTATGATAATACTGTAGCAATAAGTGAGACTGTTTTAGCAACAATGGTAGTAGAAAAGTGATTTTGAAATAAAAGTAATTTGATCAGTGGCTCTGAAACTTTAAAATTAGTACTACCTTAGTAAATACTAAGCTCTCCAAGTACCAGCATTATGAGAGACAAAATACTGTCGTACAAGCTGCTGGTCAAACTGCTAACCCTAGCCCTGGTTGAAGGTGCAGTTTGATATGCTGGTTCCATGTATTCATTGCCGAGAATAGTAGAGACAGAAGCTCTTTGGCTCTTCTTCTGCCCCACAGCTAGTGCATACAAATTTAAGACCAACTTTCTTCATGTTTTTTTAACCCTTTGTTGCTGGCAGGTCCTGTCGAGACTTTTCTGCTGAAGTAGCATCAGTTAACTATTGCTTGAACATCTCATCTTTTTAGGTATCTTTTTTAACATCACAATTTATGATGATTAATTAACTTGGTAATTAACTTGCTGAAATCAAATTTCTTTTAAGCAGCATTAAAGAGAACCTGAGTACCACCGGTGTTACTAGGACCATAGTATAAGAAAATAGGTTATGTGGTATATTTTTGCTTTAACTTTTGCTTTATTACTGTAATATTATGAAACAGGTATTTTGGCTCAAAATTATACAATCAGAAAGTCATACCGGCTCAAGACAATATGAAAAAGAAAATGAAAAAGTTATTTAAAAGAATGACACGCTTTGTTACAAGGCGTGTGCATCCATTGCATCTTCACAAAACTAAAAGTTTCTTTTCTTGACACATTGTTTTCACTATCGGAGGAGAGTAAGAAATGCTATCAGGCCAGAGTGGGTTGATGAAAACACAGGGGTCTTTCACCACTGGACCCCTGAGCAATATCCGTCTCTCTCGCCATCTGAAGTTTGGATGCTTGAGTCTAACAACCGGGCAGATCCGAGCCCTATTCCCCTGCTCGCCCCAGCTAGCCCCCCGAGTTAATAGAAAAGACCTGGTCACCAGGCCCCGCCTGCGTCCTCACGCCTGATCCCTCCATCCTTCAATTCCATTATCCCCCACACCACACACCCCACCGCTCCTCGACCCGGCGTCCGCATCATCGAGCACTCCATTACGCATTCCAACAGCTGCGTCGGCAAAGCCCGCCAGACTGCCCGCACAGCGGCAAAACTGCAGTCCGGACAATTCGGTTTGCAGTGAATTACCATGAAGCCTCACACATTGAGTCAATCCTGTTTCTGGGGAGGGGGGGGAAAGGAAAATTCCTTCCCAGCTTGAAGACAGATTTATCACAGCTTTACAGGGGCCTTCAGCACTTAAAGATATTACATGGTATTGATGTGGCGCAACATCTGCTGTCTAATGAACAAATTCATAAAAGCAGACAAGTTCAATGAGTGTCACTTACTTGATATATCTATACTCAAAGTTATCTGACAGTTTGTAAGCGCTGGGGGCAAAAGAAAAAGAGAGGAGAAAAAAAAAGCTGCAGCTAAAGGAAACATGTCAAGGCAAAGCTGAAAACAGAGTGATGGAGAGGGAGCATGACGCTGGGTTTAGGTAGAGACAGACTGTCAGGTCTTTTTGTTCAGCTCAACCTGTCAACTAAAGACAAGAGAAATAACCAAAATGGTTCACTCAGAGAATGCCCAAAGCGCACAATTGCACCTGACAGACCTCGAGACTCGAGGAGACCATTTCCGAGCGAGGAGTTGCTTTCTCCAGACCACTATTTGTTTTATTAAATGGTTGTTTTTTTTAACTCCTCTGCCTCGCGTTTCCTTGACATATTTCACTCAATGTATGCCTTACTTTTATCTCCGAGCAGGCAACTTCTCATTAACTCAAAGCACACGCGCTTCTCCTCAAGCTCCGCATTTATACTCCCACCTATTTTTCTGGGAAAAAAAAAAAGATCTATTATGATGAAAGGCAGTCCATCTGTAAGTGATCTCATGCGCCATGTAAAAGAGAGAAGGGAAAGAAAAGGGTTTCAGTCAGCGCCATCACACTGACAGCATATCAGCTTGGCTTAGGAACAATCCTGACTTGGAAATGATCAAGGTTAGATAGAGAATACAGACACAGGCAAACACACACTTGAAATGCAGGGGTGCATACACACACACACACCTGGTAAAAATACACCCAGCCAGCAGATATCAGGCAAAGGTTTTTTATTAAGATGGCAGACTTGCTTGCAGGCAGCCAGGAAGGTGCTGTAGGTTCTGGGACAGTAGCTGCCATTTTCTCTCAATTTTATTTCCTTTCCCCTATTTTCAGTCCCCGTCCTCCTCTCCCTGGCCACCCATTATCACCGGGCAGCAGATGGTTTCCTCTGACTTGACAAAAACCATGCAGGAGAGGAGGAGGCGAGCCAGATAAATAATTTTTGAGTCGAGCCAAGCCATTCTGTGTTTGTTGTCATGCTGACTGGGGACGGTTTGTGTTCTGTGCAACCTCCATGCATATGAACCAAACGGGCAGAGTGGGGCAAATTCAGAGTGCTTTGTAAGCAACTACGCACAACCTTAAACTTTGAATCTGCTAATAAAAATAAAAAAATGTGCACAAGGACTTGGGAGTTGTTCTCCAATTAAAAAAATACTTTATAATTTAGGTGAAGATTTTCTCCGTGATACTAGTTAAATTTGTTTCGTGATGCATGAAGCGCTTGGAACGGATTTGCAAATCTAAAGAAAACGTCTCTACAACTGCTGTCTTGTTAAAAAAAAAAAAAAAAAAAAAAAAAAAAAAAAACCTAAATCTAAAAATACTTTGGCTATGATTGAAATATTTCACATTTTTATTTTTAGTGTTGTATAAAACAAGTCAGTTAATCACCTTTTTGGGGAATGACTAATCAATAAATTGAATATTTCAAATTTCAAACATAATATGAAAGAATTTAGTTTTTTTTTTTTCATTTTTAAAAAGGTCCTGTGCATGGGATGAAGTGACATCTAGTGGCTCAAACTACAAACTGCATACAGCTAAACTAAATTTCAGCAACGAAACTAAAAGCATGAAAAGTAATTAAGTTGTTTCATCTCTATTGAGATTTTACTGCACTGAAAGAAACATGCCATATTTGCATAAAAAATTGTTTGTTTTAACGTAAAACAATGCACAACAATTCAGACTTTAGAGCAATTCTGTACAAAGGGAAACACAATTAATTATTTTATTAAAATTCTACTAACAAGTTTTCCTGAATGTTACGAACTACAACTTTAACCTGTTGGTCTACTGATTAAAATAGTTGTTTTTATTGTTAACCGAAACCTGGAAGCATGATGTCAGATTAAACACAAATTAACCCCACGTCACCTGAAACTGGAATAATGAAAGTTAATTTAATCAGAGCTGAAAGAAATCACCTCAGACTTAAGATTTTAATACCAAATATCAACTGCAAAAGGATGCAATTTGTCTCTTTTACTTTTTTTTTTGTTTTCCTTTTTACAGCCCCCTCTGCTTCCTTCCCACTAATCCCACCTGTACTCTGGGCTTCATTAGTTTTCTGGTTAGGCTGCCAGCCTTGATGTTTGAACTGCCTGACTCTTTGTTTGCTGCTCTGACACCAGCCTCTCGTGGTAGCAGGTTTTAAAAGCTTTGCCTCACCATCAACCATGACAGCTCATTGTTCAGCGGAGCCATTTCTGCAGCCATTAAATGACTGTTCATGTCATATTTGCTCCGAAAGGACTTTTCCATCACCCTAAATGTTTGTTAAATTTTTTTGTAGCACAAAGCCAAATTCCACCTTAGCCACTAACCTTATTCTAATAGGAGTGCTTCAAAGGGTCATAGAACATGTTGACATTAACACTAAGATCAGCAAGAACCTTGAAAATAAATTGGAAACTAGTATGCCTTGAAAAAAAATGCATATCGCCCACCGCTTGTAGATGTACATTCATTGTGTTTCATTAAAATCCTTCCACTGTTTCATGAGATATGTCGCCAATAAACAAACGCATGCACACACACGGCTAATATACAACATCACCAGCCAACATGTCAACTTTCTGAAGAAGAAATTGTTCCTCAAATGCCAGGTTTGATTTTCCTACCAACCACACACGTCTCTCTGTGCCCACTCAGTCCATCACATCAGCAAACACAAACACAAACAGACCACACATGTGCAAACAATCTAGCCAAGAACCAATCACGTGTATCGATTAAAGCGGTCACGTTAAAAATCACCGGCCAATGGGGAACCACTTTTTAAGCAAGCCGGCAAGTTTTGTAAACGAAATCCAAACACAAATGGGAGCATAACTGCAAAGCCAGTGTGTGTGTGTGTGTGTGTGTGTGTGTGTGTGGGGGGGGGGGGTCTGGTCAGAAATAAATAAATTAAAGGGGAATTGCAAACAAAGTTTTACGTAGAAAAAAGTTTAAGTTATCGCAAGTTTTATTTCAGATTGCATGTCTTTGCTATGGGTTTTATTCTCTTTCAATCTCTTATTTATGATTTATACAAGATTTTTATTTTTTTTTCCGACTACACAATCTGACTCCTACGTTTCAACATTTATCTGGACACATGCACAAACAGCAGAGCTAGCATCATTTCCCTCCCTTTCTCAAACCTCGGACTCTTGTCCACATGTCAGGGTCGTACACTGAAAGCAGGATGATAAAATCCAGACGAATCAGGGCTGCATACGTCGTCCTCCTCCGACGACAACCAGGCAGCAGCCTAATTCTGGTTGGCATATCGGATATTTTCTCGGACACAGCAAACACTGACATCTGTCACCGTGTTCTACTATACCGTCCTGCAGAAGCAGGCATTATTATTGTTCCTACCAGAGCTTTTTTTGCCACAGGCTACCATCTGCTGCAAGTATATATATGAGGGGGGGGCTTGTTGTGATCCAGGACTCTGGGCTTTGATTGCTTTGGGTGATCCACATCCAAATAAACAGAAAGCGTGCGCTCGTGGCATTGTGTTTGCCTTTGCTCTTTGTTTGAGCCAGTCCTCATCTGTCTGAGTTATTGAACCGGTTCAAACCTATGAAAACACAGAGCAGGGCGTCCAGCTTCTGCAGAAAGCTGCCACTATGGACACTCGGCCCATAATGATGGTTTCAGATCCTACTGTGCTTATGACACAAACATGTGTACTTAAACCTGAACCTATGCAGTGCCCCCAGTTGTGGTAATAAAAGGTTTCAGCTTCCTCTGAGATTTGTTTTTGTGCTGGGTTTAGTGAGAAACAAAAAGAGAGGACTGTACAGTGAGACGAATGTCTGCAACACTCACATCCTGCTGGAGTAAACAACATTACAGCCCTAACTGATCAAATCAGCTTACTGTTATTAGGTAATAAAACAATCAGGTGTATTCAGAGAATAACAAGAGATCTTAAATACAGACTGCCTCTGCAATAAATACACAGGGAGGGTCTGTAACAACGCTACACTGAAAAGCTAACCTTGTCAAATATCTTTATTATAATTTTGAGAAAGCACTGTGCAGATTTCTGATCAGTGGTTGGTGATTATTCTCTAATCGATTGATCAGTCGCCCAACTAATTTAACCAATTTTTGTCATTTTTAAAAATACTCATTATCGGTCGCACCTCAGAACAGTGTTGTTGCTTTTGTGCTTTCAGTACAGCCCCAGCAGACCCTAAAAGAAGCTGATGGGAATATTTGCTAACTTTGAAAGGAATAATGCTGTATTTACCAGTAAAAATAGCAAGCCTCATCTTTCAGAGCCTCTTATTTATTACCTGCCGCCACAAATGGAAGGCAATCGTGTTTATTGCCTGCGATTGTGGTTGCTTTGTTGCGTGTTAGCAAAATATCTTCTAAACTGCAGGACAGATTTTAACATGCGTCTCAGACAGTAATCACTGCATGTACGTCTACAACTGATTAACTTTTGGAGTCAACCTGAGCTAATCAACCTTAGCAGATACAAAAAGTGGTTATAACTCAGTCAATTTTACAGAAATTGAGCCCAAACGTGGTGAATTAGTAGCTCAAAGACTCGCTCAGCACATAATCTGAACAGATTGTGCAAGATCTTTGTTTAAAATGTTGGCACGCACGGCGGTGGGCAATTTGAATTCCTTCAAGGAAAGCTACATTCATTTTTCATTTCATTCACAAACTGTAGCCCATTTAAGACTGAGTGCAGTTCAGTTATTGGCTCAAGGTATGAGGCTTTTGATTTTAATGTGTATCAATATTAAACAAGTTTTTATAGGCAACAAAATGGCTTCATAAATTCGCTTTATTCCTGCTCTGATTTTTAAACCACTGAAACTGGCCTGATTAGCCCATATTATTTAAACTCTGAATCAAATTTTTATTGTCAGGGACTAAGTTAAAAAGAACAAAACAACAAGCTGTGACTGGGCAGGAGGCTTACCGTTGTGTGACATACAGTATCTCAGCTTCTATAGAAATCGGCTTGTTGGTGTGCAGCTGTTTTTCTGATTAGTTTAGCCTTACCCATTTATTTCTTTTTTTTCCTGATGAATAGAACAAGGATGTTCCGAGACTGTTGGTGGTCCAACACGGAGCTGCAATTACGATTTAATTTAAATGCATCCGAGAAGGTAAACCTCAGCAATCAGCTGGCTATCACCCGGGAGATGCCTATACACAAATTTAATCACAAAGAAATTTCATTTACAGCAGTCACTGCCGTGCCTTCCCATATTGCGTGCAACAGTAAAATAATATCACACTGTAATTCCACAACACGAACAAAAATAACCATAATATTTTTTTTCTTTTTTTTTTTAAACTATGTGCAGGCGAGAAAATGAAATTTCTCCTCTTCCAGAATGACATTTTCTTCTCTTTGACCAGGCATGGACAGACACAGTAATTTTGGTTAAAATGTGGAGGCTGAGGGAAATAATGGCTTTCCTCGGGGAAAAGAAACAGAAAGAACGGCAGCACTGGAAGGAGTGAAAGATTGAGAACCAGAGTAAGACAAACCCATCCATCACGATGCCTTGTATCATTGCTTCTGACAGATCATTTAAAGCTTTTCTAAAATGTAGACGAAACAGAAAATGCTCCTTTTTCTGCGTTCCATCCAAACGCTCCAAGCCGAGTGTGGTCCAAAAAACTGACCAGGAGCATTAGGCAGCGCACAAAAGCGCACCACTCTTTTTCATTCGGAGATTATTCACTTACTGTATAAAGGTATCTCCTGTCCATGACAGCGCGCTGACACCTAAATGTGGAGTGGATTTGTTCTGGAGTTCTGTCATAATGGCAGGGAATGCATGGAGCCAGACCTCGGAGCAGCTGTGTCCAATCTGTTAGATCGGAGCAAAGCAGAGATCCTCGCGAGTAAACAAAGAGTCTACTGCGCCATGTTTGGCAGCCATCTTAGGAATAAACTGGCGCACCAACGTGCTGAACATCGAGGTGCCATAGATGACACAAGTGTGTATTTAGCGTCAAGCTGCTTAAAATAAAGAGACAGATGTAATTTTTTTCCCCACTTATTTAAAAAAAAAATTGATTGTGTTTTGGATGGAAACGATCACTATAAATAAACGGACATAAAAAAATTCTATTTGCTAAATAAAAAGACTGTAAACTACTTTAGAGAAATAAACCATTATCTTGCATTTTTCCACCAATATAGTCCATAAAGAGAACATAAATGGTTATGTGCTTTGTAGAAACTATACAGTTAAAGTAAATTTAAAACATTACCAAAAGATTGTTTTTATTTTCGGCTGATTATTATTGGTATTATTATTTTTTTTACATTATTGCAAAACTTGTTACTATTACAGTGAATGACACTTTCCCTAAGAAATAGAGCTGTTTACTGAAATGTCACAACCAGGCAGTGTTAGTTTATACAAAATAAATGTCAGCCTTTACTTGCGACTCAGTGCTCAGGGCTGGGAGAAAACCTCAATGTTTAACACGGACAACGCTGACCCCAAGCACGCAGACACAACGACAACACAAGCATCCAGGAGGGTACACAGTATACGATGTTGATTAACCACAGAGACTGGGTGTGGATACAGACTCTATAATCTCATGCCCCGAGCTGAACGAGTGAAGGGGAACGGACTTGACTTCCACTGGAATTCCAGCTAAGACACTCCGACAGCTCCTGGCTCGACGCACACAATCCAGAAAAGAGAAGCGTGATCGCAGAGGCGAGGCCGATAGGCTTCAGTGAAAAAGCAGGGCTAGAAAGCCCGCCTAATATCCCATGAGTACGCCGAGGTTGCAGCGTTTGCCCTCCAAACCATACCTCGGCCTTTCTTTTCTCCTACATTTTCTTGCATATAAAACAAACTGCCAAAGCAACATGAATGTGTCCTCTCTGTGGGCCGAGCAGCACACTGAGGCTTCTTGAAGCGGTTGGACATGTGAGCTGTGGAGACTTCCTAATGTCATAGTAACACCTCCCCAGAGGAGAGCGGCAGGGACACCATGGCTCTGCTTCAGAACTGGCGAGGACAGTTAGAGACACGGGTCTCCAGCAGGCCGTGACCCAGCCTGATGTGGGGTGAGTGTTTGGGGACCAGAATATCCACTGCCTGTCACAGCAGCGCCATCAGAGACCCACAGATCAGCGTGCGGCTCCTGGCTCTGGATAAAATGAATAATTTGTGGGTGTTCCAGTGTGTGTCTTAGCGTTAATTTACAAGTTATAAATGAGCATTAACTGGGGAAGCAGCCATTTAGCGCTGAGAATAAACTGAATTTATTCCAACAAAGCTGTATTAGAGGAAATAGCGGAAGAGGGACAATGCATGTATTCTGTGAGGCAAATCTTAAACGTCTTTGGCAGAGAGCCCAAATCGGAAATGACCGTATGGCAGGGATGGAAATCAGGGAAATATGCAGCGGTAACAAGTGCTTGTATAAGTATTGCTCCAAGGACCAAACCAGAACACTGTCCGAGTGAAAGAATTCCATTACCTCCTCAAGTATATACTGCTTTGACTTTGCAACACGGAGATTCGGCTTAGCCTTGACAGTTGAAAACTCTGTGAATGCTGCTGTTGCTATTGGAACAAATGAGGCGATGTGTTGGGTTAAGCTATGGAATATAGAGTGTGTTTGAAAAAGCCTCACGTTACCACGATGTTAACAGCAGAAGATCAACCTACAGCTTCCTTACACGGAGTTAGTTGCAGCTCTTGTTTGGGCGTCTAGGTTAAAAAGCTACAGACGTTGTTTCCTCCCCTCTGCGGATTTCTGGTCGATTCGCCATAACCTCAAAATGCCCCTCTGCTCTTATTCCTCGCTTATTTCTATATCACAGCTAACTGCCAAAAGGATGTGATGGGAAAGCAGAGCATGTCACCCCTGAGAGATATTCAGTTCTCAGCATGCAGAGGTTTAATTGAACTGGAACAGTTTTCTAAGCCACAAGTCAACTCACGGCAGCTAAATGCTGAGCAGCAGAGCTTCATTGGACTTCTCTTTATGTAGACTAATGAAATTTAAAACAAAAATAAAAACATGTCATGAAATTATTTTTGGTTCAAAGTTGGGCATTTGCCAATCTAAAGCAACTTTAACGATTTAAACAGAGAATTTGATATTTATTCTCCAACGCTTTTTATTTTATACATCTTATAAAACAGGCAGTTCGATGGAGCTCATAGATTTTTTCGCTGGGTGAAGAGACATCTGAAGAGGGGGAAAAAAGGCTGTAATTTGTCAATATTTCAAAAAGCAAGACTGTGCTTTGATTTCTCATCTACATCTATATGTTACCAAAACATTTTAATTACCACACCACTTCAACTCCAATAAGAGGTGAAAATCTCTAAAGAGAATAAAAGTTTGAGTAACTGATTTGAGGGAAAAAAAGCTAATTCGGAGGTTTGTAGAAAAAAAAAAAGTACACACAAGACTACACATGTTAGAAAACACCAAAGCTGAAAATAAGTAAAAAAAAAAAAAAAAAGGTTCATGGTTCACAGAGTGGTTCATGTTTGTAGGGAAGTGAGTCAGTACTGAGAAAAAAAGAAATCTTACTTCCAGCTCAAAACAGGCGACATTCTCTGTACCTGGCCAGAGAGAAGTCAAAACCTTTTTGCTCTTGCTTTGCTTTTAACTTCATCGTCCTAAGTTTTTGACGTTCGCTTAACTCCAGTAACAAATTAGCTAAAAGGGTATTTTATCTAGTGCATTATAAACCCACGACAAAACCCTTACTGCAGTACTTAAGTATTTTCCCCAGCCAGAAATCAGACGTTCAGATTTGCAAATTGTCGCGAATCTATCACTATCAAAAGCAAACACAAAAACATCAAATAGCTATAATTGTTCAAAATCAGCCTATAAAGGCAAAAGTACTCCTAAAAACTTAGAACACAAAGAAATGGACTGAGAGAAACAGAGTTTATCAAGTTAATATTTAACGAACATTGCTGCAGGACGAACCCACCATTAACGAGCGGCAGCTAGTCTCTGTTAGTCATTTCATCTGGAGTTCTGTAATAAGTTCGACCCAAAACACAAGTCTAAGACACAGATCATTACCAAGTGCCTGAACTGCAGACAAGAGAAATACAAGTTCCTGATAATAAAACTGTTTCTCTACACTTCTTCAAGTGCAACACTGAGTTTGATTTACTAGTGGCACCAGTGGAAACTGTCAAGCTGGGTTCTGTAGGCTTCTTTCAGCGCTTCTTAAGTGTAGCTTTTTTTTTTGTCTCGACAACCATGTTGAAAGGCACAAGCTCCAAGATAAGGAGTCAAGTTTCTTACTCCGTTCTCTAAAATAAGATAAAAAGAAAAGTGCTCATGAGAAAGGCCACTTAGGGGGTGCTTTGGGACTACAATTCAGGCGAAACTATGACCAAAATGATATTAAGATGTGAGAATATTATGTCAACTTAACTGAAAGGGTCATATTATCCCCTTCAAATGACTGAAATGACTGTGTTGTGCAGGAATGATTGAACATGACAGAAATATCTGATGTCTGGAGGGTGCATTTGTGATTTAACATCTGACGTTTGGCTAAAACAAACTATGCTCTGTTTATTCTGTGCAGTTTATTAAAACTGGTCCGTCAGTCAGTCAGTGGACAAATTAGTGTCAGGTTAGAGAACACTGCTATTTTATTACATTAATACCAGTATAATACCAATAATGCTAATATCATTAATGCTTTGATTATTTGAATCACCTATAAATTGTCTTAGAGGGTCATAGGACATTCTTCTTCTTTTTTTTTTTTTTTGGACAAACCTAAAACATGAATATATCTTTATTTAAGACTTTAAACTGAACTTTGAGACATAACCAATGGCCAGATATGCAGCAAATGTCATAAATGCGCATATTCATTACTGCAGTGCTGCAGTATAAAAGAAAGTAACAAGATCTTTTAGTTCCATTCAGATAAACCCTAGATTTTGAAAGAAGTCACTTAGCTAATAAGTACCTATCACCTTTTAATAAGGTTTCCAAAAATAACTGTATTAAGTGAGGCACTGAAAGAATCTGGATTACTGCTTTCAAATAAAACCCTCCTGTGGCTCCACTAACGTATGCAATTACTAGTGCACTTATACCAGTAACACTGCTATTTCTGCAACTCCTTCATTTGCCGAACAGCCTTTCAGTAGTTCAATCGTATACCTCGGCTTCACAGGAAGATCAGTTCGTATTCTTAATGCCGATTTGATTTTGTATGCGACGCGACTTGAGGAAAACGACTCAGAGGACAGTCCAAAAAAATAAAAACTAAAATTAAAATCAGCGCTCCAGCAGCCACACGTGGAACCTGTAGTGATGTTCCAGCCTTTGAGGTTTCAGGCTTGGAACTCTAGCCTAGGCTCCCGTCCCCGGAGGTCTGAGAGAAAACTGAAAGACTGGTTTTATCCCGCAAGATGAAGTGGTCAGAGCAGCTCTGCACTCCTACGAGCACAGGGGGGAGTCCACACAGCGCACTGCTTGGGGTAAGACGTACACTGAAGAGACATGCTGGGATCATTAGAGACCTGAGTCTCCTAAAGCAAGTGAGAAATAGCCATGAACTGCGCTGCGGCAGGTGGATAAACAGACCTTTGCTTGAATTATATGAGGATTTTTATACCACTCCCCCACCTAAGCAGAGGACGTTTCTGTTTGGAGACGCCTTTCAAGTGTCTGTGAATGAGCTTCTCCTGATTTGGCCTGTTGTTGCTTTTTCAAATGCTAATGCTTTTCTATACAGATGGCAAAAGTAATTTCAAGGTCCATCTCCCGTGCTGCTGTATTGAAAGATACAATTAACAAGTAAAATTAGAAAGTTTTTCAAACTTGCTTGATGTCTCCATGTTGTGTTGTTTAATGCCAAAACACATTTTTTAGTTAAAAAAAACAACAACAAACAAACAAACAAACAAAAAAACACGAGCCACCCTTTAACTTGTTAAGTGAACATAAATATTCAGAAAAACAACATGGAGACATCAACCAGCACTCAGACTGTAAACAGGAGCGAAATTGCAAACTACTCTGAACTGGCTGATATTCCATCATCAAAGACAATGGCCTCTGGACTAAATGCAATTTCTGGACTCAGAATATGGAAAAGGTTAAAATCTTGGAGAAGCTGCTCGTTTCGGAACAACAG
>NC_051448.1:16181640-16249783 GCF_001649575.2 Kryptolebias marmoratus | reverse complement strand
GTTTTAGATTATTTAGCCTTCTTGTACACTTAGCTTAGTTACTGTACAATTAGTTATCATATTCACTGTTAGCTAGATTATTTGTGCCTTGGTTTAGTAATATCATGTTTTAGTAGTTTAGATGTCCTGTACCTTTGTCATGTTTTAACTTAGTTATCTTGTCATGTTCTGTAACTCTGTCTGTAATTTTGTTCTTGTGTTGTAAAGCTCTTTGAGTTGCCTCGTGCTGAAAAGTGCTATATAAATAAATGTACCTACCTACCTACCTACCTCCCGCTTTCTTTGATGAATTCCATTATGAAAATTATCTTTGAATATTTGCAGTTTGGGATGAAAATAGAATTCTGAAAGGAGTTTTTTGTCTGAGTCTTGTTTTTAATAAACATTGGAGAGTCAAGCGTGGATTTAAAGTAGAAAACAGCTAAAATCGATTAATTTTCACTGTCAGTGTGTTTGGTTCAAACGCTCCCTTCCTACTTTGCTTTTTATAATAAAAAAAGAGAAAATAACTGTAGCAAATAAACAATGCGTGGGGGAAGGAAAAAAACATTTTACAATTTTGGTCTCTTCTATATTTTACCTTAAAGTAACAGTTCAAATCTACTTAAGCGGAGGCCAAGTTTTGAACAATTAAGATCTTACCTGTTGTATAAACAAGTTTTATTTAACTGCTTTTTTCTAACCGGCACAGCAGAAAAGAAACAAAGGAAGTTTTTACCTAAACACTCTACAGGAGTGGTGTCCAATCCTGGCCCTGGAGGGCCACTAACCTGCATGGTTTAGATGTTTCTCTGCTTTGAATGAGTGAGTGTTTAACAGGCTTCTGCAGAACTTAAAGAGCTGCTGAAGAGCAGGGAAACGGCTACTCTACACGGAAGCATTAATGGCTGGTTCAGAATAACATACAGAAAATTTAAAAACCTGCCTGTTTGTTTCAAATCATCTGTGTGGAAACGCTCCAGTGTCTAATGATGGTGGACGGCCGCAGACGAGACAAGAGGTGAGTGTATGGCAAGTGGTTGTCTCATAAAATTAGAATTTTTATGATAACCCATTTGTGTATTTATTCACTATCCTTGATATTAAGTCTAATTTTCTCTCCTGAGAAGCTTGGTGAGTGTTTCACTTTTTTTTTTTTGAATCTTCACATCGGGAAATGTTCTTCAGTTCTGTGTTGCTTTTTTTTTTTTTAATCATGTCAAGGCCAAATTAACTGGAAGAAAGACTTCTTGGTTTTTGATTCACTTTTTTTTTGGTTGTTTTAATCTTTCTTGTAGTTCTTTTAAAATCCAAACCTTTCTGGTTCATCAAGGTTTTAGTTTGACATATGGCCTGTGGGGTGCCGTTTACAGTTTGAACTGGAAGAAAAAAAAACAAGTATAGTGTTGTCTTCTAAGGCTGACAAAGTGAATGAATTTGTTTCTCTTCTGTTATTGCTTCTTGTTGCTAGAGGGTGCTGCTGTGACAGTGTAGGGCAGAGAAAACTGCGTTAAGTAGAAATGCGAAAAAACGACTTGCGACCTGTCCAGGGTGTCCCCCGCCTCTCGCAGAGTGACCCCAGCTCCTGAGACCCGGAAAGGAGAAGCGGGTAAAGTAAATGGATGGATGGATGGTCTAAAATGGCATCTGGTGTAACAGCAGAGTCACTATAATAAAGTCTGCAACTTTAACCTTCGTCTCCTAGCTTCTTCACAACCGCCACAGCAAGTGTGACTTGTTTTTATTTAATAATAAAGTGACCAGGTGACAAATCCTACCTTGCCGCTTACCTTAGAGCCTCCACACTCGCAAGGGTGCTTAGTTTTTTGGGGTTTTTTTGTGCCTCTGCGAGAGTCATTGTCTGTTTCAAAGAAAACAAGCAAACAAAAACGACTAGCACTTGCATTTGTTTCTCTTTTCTTGTTGTACCAAATCTGTGCTGAACATTGACTTGGGCGTACCGTTACGCCCCTTCTTTAGTATACTCACTTTGGTGCCTGCTAAAGTGTCTTTACACAGAGAGCATTCAGCTTTAATCACTTTCATAGATGAGTCACGTTATTTAAAACTGTTCCTGCAGCCAAGAATAAAGCTGGCACACAGCAGAGAGGGGAGTTTACCTTGAGAGCATTTTGTCATCCTGCCATCTTGTACACGTGGGACAACTCGGACTTTGAATGAAGTTTTTCTTTATATAAATTAAAATCCACCCTCCTGACCCTGAGCTCAACCCTCTTCACTGTATCTGAATGAGGTAATGATGCTGTCTTTAAGCAGGCTTTAAAGACAGCCTTTAGCTGCAGCCTTCGTACTCTTGTTTCCATTCCTCAGCCCTGCACACCTTTACCCTGCGCACTTGTTGACAAGCGCTTGTAATCCTAAATAGTGAGCGGGGTTGAGCTGCTAAGTCTCTTGTAGGAAGAAGGGATGCAGTTTTTTTCTCTTTTTTTTTTGGTTGTGAGGGTGGTGGTGGGGGAGGGAGACTAAAGGAGGGAACGTCTTCAATCCGAAGCTTATTGAGCTGTCAGGTTTCAGTCCCTATCAGAGAGCATTGATTTCCCGTCACATATTCGACTGCGTGCGCTTTTACACTCGCCTTTGACAGGAGCGCTTCGCATAATGGCCCTGCTTTGGTGGTTATGACCACATCAGGAAGCCCGTTCACATATTGATTTGTGTTGACGCCAAGTGCAGCCCTTTATTTAAATTGATCCATAACAGGGCGACCAAGTGCTGGTTTCACACACACTGATGTTTAATGAAAACTATCAGGCTGTATATTGAGTGTGACGCAGCGGAGGCATCACAAGCTGACGAGGGGGAGGCAGCTAATAGTGTTAATGCATCTGAATACGGAGATTTAACATTTCCTCGTAGCAATGCATTCTCTGTGAATTTTTAAGAGGGAAAAGATCGGGTGGGTTTTCTTTTTTCTTGCATTAGTAATATCAGTGACCTTTTCAGCTCTCAATTCAACTGTCAAAAGCTTTACTGCTGGGAAGCAATGAACAAAAAAAAAAAGATCAGGATACACTTGAAATGACTGATGTAACGACTCTATTAAACTTTTTTTTGACATTTAGTGAAAATAACATTTTTATCACGAGTGGCTTCTTGGAAAAAAATATATAATCCAAAAAAAAAAAAAAAAAAGACTTCTTCCCTTTTACAATCCATTAAGCTCAAAAAGTATTAACAAGTAAACTGTATGAAAAAGAAAGCCACCAAATTAATATCAAAATTAATCTTGAGCAGCGGGAGAAGACAATAAATTAGTTGTATTTTCCTCAGAGACCAGGCCTCATAATGGAGATATACAATGTGCATTAAGAGGACATCGCTTGTGAGAGCAGTCACAATCTCTCGGCCATGCCTGGACATTAGTGAGAGTCATTAGGCTCGTTTAAATGAGGTTGTTAAGCCAATGAAATGAGGCCGTATATTTGAGTGCAGAAACAAAGGAAAGAGTCTCCTTCTTCACGTTGTTGCACAGCCTCCTCAAAGTCAAACGCACAATAACTCCTAATGGAAGGAACAGGCTCCAGGAGGTAATAACGGGGACAAAAGTCACTGGGTCCAGAAAAATATAAATCGCCATCAATTTGCAACATCAAATATTGTATCTTATATCTTAATATGGATTCTGAATTCAGCTAATACAAGTTATCTTCACACATCACTTGTTCTTTGTTTAAATTGTATAATAGACTGGTAACTTTAAAATAACATTTCCCATTTTTGTACCTGAAATTAGGCCAAATTACCAGTAGCATTAAATTTGCAAAATATCTGCTCTTCAGCAGGACAAATGCAATTTGATAACAACTCAGTCAAAGCTGATAATAAATAAATAAATTAATAGTTAATTAAAATTAAGTCTGATATTTTGATCTCTCCAACCATACGATTCTCTCTTCATCACAAATCTTATGGTGAGAAGTAAAGGAGTTATAGCTGTATTGGTCAGAACTTGTAAATGATGTTGTGCGTAAGATGTGGACAGATGTATTAGTGCTCAACGTTTGTGTTGAGGATGACACTCAGCTACTACCACATCAAATTTTAGCCTAATATCTGTAAAACTAATGGAGTTGTATCCATTTGTGTGTTTGCAAAGTCAGTCAGCTGAGGCAGCCAACTTGAAAAAGGGTTGACACCAAAACTTAATCAGTTGTAGATGCACATCAAATACTTTAAGAGTTTCATTCGAATCCTTCCAGAGGTTCAGGAGATATTTCGTTAGCGGACAAACAGTGTGGACTCTAGCAGTTAATGGCAACATTTTAAGCAAAGATGTTGTGCGATGAACAGCGCTCTGCTATTACCACACACCTTCAGCTCAATATCTGTACAATTGACTAAGAGCTATTTTTAGTTTGGCAAATGTTGATTAGCCGTGACTGTTATTTTGACTCCCAACATTAAATCAGGGACAAATTTTATATCCATTGATTATTTTCTGAAAGTCCCATAAAGATATTTTGCTAACGAACAGTGTTGTTGATAACAGATAAAGCCAAAGGGTTAAGCAAAGATGTAGTGTAGAGAGCATGTGTTGTTAATTATGCTCAGCTATAACGAGACAAATTTGAACTCTATTTCTATCAAATTGGCTGAGTTATAGCCATTTCTGAGTTTCCAATGGTCAGCTGACTGTGGCAGCCAGTGAATGGGGTTGGCTCCAAAAGGTGAGATGCACATCCACTGATTACTTTCTGAGAGTTTCAATAAAACTCATCTAGTGGTTCATCAGATATTTTGCCAATAGGACAGACAAACATCGGAGGTGAAAAATAAAGACAGACAAAAAGGTTTTGGTTTTTGCCACAAACTCTCTCAACAAATTCTGCGTAAACACTCATCCAGGATTTTTAGTGTTTAAGTACTCCTCCTTTTTTCCTGATTTCTTAATTTTATTACTTATTCATTTATATATTCATGGTATCTTAATCTAGTTTTTGAGCTTTTTCCCTTGCAGGATTTCTTCAGATATTTTTCTTGCCCATGTCTACAGCTGGGTACAGCTCTGCTGAAAATCTGGCATATGGTAAATAGCCCTTAAATTAGGTCCCTGGCCTTCCAGCTTGGTTATCAGTGATGATCGGAACAGTGTGTGCTGCTTGAAAAGACCCATTTTCCCTCTGGCACACCATTTAACATGTCTCATTTACCAGGAAAATATGCAGGTCACACACCAAGAGATTTGTGGTCACATCCTTACCACGCTCAGTACAAATTTAAAGGATTTAAATTCAAACAACTATTAAATTTCTTTTTCCTCCTTGTGTTTCCACCTGATAAATATTAATGTTTTCTTTCTCTCTGACCACGGTGAGTTTTAAGCAGGTGCCTTCAGCACAAAGAGGAAGAAAATAGCCTCTTCTATGTGGTAATGATAGCTCAACCCAGGTGTTTGAGGGCCGCCTAATATACTCGCCAAAGAGTCAACAATCAGTCGGGAAAGGAACAAATATTCAGTTCAGCTAACAAAAACGAGAGGGCCACATCATCTGAAAATCAAATTACAGCTCCGGAGTGAGACTGATGCTGACAATTGGGAAACATATACCACTCTCAGAAGCATCTAGGTAGTAAACAATCACAAAAAAACAAGCTATTTCAAAACACAAAACTCCAATTTAATGGGAGCAGAAACTGGAGCATGCCAGCTTTATAGATGCTGAGTCAGAAATAATCTGAAATGTCATCCTTAAAAACGAGGAGGCAGTCACACCATCTGAAACTTATTTGCATTATGTCAAGTTTGTATTTAAATGTAACTGTTTTATCATGACAGACTCTTTTATCAAAGCGTATAAGTGCTAAATATTAAATAGTATGAAGCTTGGGCATTTGTTACCTTACTTGTTGTTCTGAATTGATTATAGTTTTCTAGGATGTCACAATTAATCGTTACCAACACACAAAAAGGAACAATTGCACTTGAAAGGGTGAAAAGTCTGTCTAACCTCCAAAGAAACATGATAATTTTTAAAACTGTGCAGCTATTGTTAATGTTCTGGCCTGCATGGAATTACAGGAGCTACTTTGTGGAAACAGGAAATTAGCGTGCACGGTTGTTTCTCATGCGTGTCTGTCTCGGCTCTGTGATGGACTGGTGACTTGTCCAGGATGTACCCCACATCTTTCTGACTGACTGCTGGAGACAGGCATCAGCTCCCACGTGACCCTGAACAGTTATGAGCGCGTACAGGAAAAGAACGACTGAGTTGTGATCAGATCAGATCAGATTTTTAACATCTAAACTGAACTTCTAGTCGTTGGTTTGGCAAATTCTGATGTTTCACCATAGAGAAGAAAATTGTTCTGTGGCTACAAAACAAGCCAAGACCATCAACCCCTTGCCACTGTGCTTGACAGCAGAAATGAGGTGTTTATGCTGACATTTCTTTCATGTCAAACTAGGTACTTTCAAACATCTCCAATAGGATATTTGTCCAAAAGTGTTGTTTAGTTGCAACTAACCTAAACAGTAATGTCATGTTTTTAAAGAAAAAACCTGGCAAACCTTCCAAACGTGTCACATTTGTTTAGCCTTTTCCTAACTTTATTTCAAGAGCTTTAACATTTATCTTTTTATATACTGAGACCTGCAAAGTTTGAGGTCTATTTTTTAATCTAAAATTTCTCTGAGCTTTTCACACTCTGGCCTCGGGGGTGATCCTGCTGGGATATCCACTCCTGGTAAGACCGGCAACTGTTCTGAATGTTTTGCAGTTGTGAAAAATCCTTCTTACTGTAAAAGGATAGACTCTTAATTGGCTTAGAAATGGCTTTATAACCCTGCTTAGATTGATGGGCAGCAACAGCTGCTGCTGTCTTTCTTGCTTGGCATTTCGTTAGGATGCACCTAAAGGAAGCCAGTTTAGACAGCAAACTGTCAAAATGTCTACTTTTATACAGGTGCCCACACTTTCTGATGATCAGTTAATCAGAGAGCTTAATTAGCACCACCAGGATGCTTCTTACTCTTTAAAGTACTGTAGAAGCAATGGAAGTGGGGTTAACTTTTAATATAGGAGTTCTTTATCAATCGCACACCAGCTCAGGCAAAAGGGTAAAAAGGTTTGTGTGTATTTGTCTCTAGTTTTGGCAAAATATTTCATGAACCGCCTGACAAATTTTATTGAGACCCTCAGAGAGTAGTCACTGAATGCACATCTAACACTGATTAGGTTTTGGAGTCAATCACGATCAAGATGGCAACCTTAGAAAACACAGAAATGGCTATATCTTAGCCAATTATACAGATATTCAGCTAAGTTTAATAGTAGCTGAGAGACATGCCTAACACACAAACTGAGCACTACACATTGTACAAGATCTTTGCTCAAAACTTCGACGTTAACAGAATATTGCATGAGCTGTAAGTAATTTACCAGGTATAACGCCATCATTTCTCTTCATAAAATGATCTTTGTTTAAAACTCTGACATGAAAAGCGACAGTAGCATACGATGCTTAAATCGATACCAGGCTTTTAATAGTTGTTAAGTTTTTGTTCAATTAATTTTACAACGAAATATGTTGTTAGTGTGGGTTTCTTTTGTTTGTTTGTTTGTTTAAGTAGGGCTGAACGAGAGTACAACTGATTACCTTGCTCACCCATTTCTTTCTGAATGTAATGGCGCAAATGAGAAAGAGGATAAGCAAAATACAAAAATTAAAAGTACAATTACACAAAGTCCAGAGAACCCTCGACTTTAATTTGGGCCGCTTTGTGTGCGGATCAAGATATCGTTTCAATGGTTGCCCTTCCAGCTCAGAGATTTGCAGGAGTTAATGCCATTTAACAGAGAAATTCAGCTACACTGAAAATTTGATATGGTTCAAGCCATTCACTTTAGCCTCCAGTACCTCCATTATCTTTCTGTGTGTTGCTGTGTGTGTGTCTGTATGTGTGAGAGAGAAAGGGGAAAAGGAGAAGAGGGGTGGGGGACATAAAGCTTAACTTCTATACTCACATTTTCTGAAACAATTTGGTTCAGGAGTTCTGTAATCTCACAGGAAACTAGTGGTGACCTTGCTGATTCCAGATGTTCTTGCATTTTTTTTTTTAATGTTTTTTTCTCTTTTAATAATTCGTGTCAGGGGTAAATCATTCAGCCGTCGTGGCTCAAAATTAGCAGCTGTCATTAAATAAATCACAGGCGGTTTATGCAACGACACTTACTCGTTTTTAACCTCGTCAAGATAATCATGCTGCTGAGGAACAGAGACACACTTACACACTCTGCACAGCTTTTATCCTCCTGGGAGAAAACACACACACACACACACAAATCCACACATCTCTGCAGAACAGGTTTCACTACTGAGTAAGCAGACGGAATCTGCAGTGGCAAGACAATCAGCCTCATTTTGTGTAGTCTTCATTCTGAGTTTGTAAAACCCCCCATAATTAATTTAGCTCTGTTTTAATTGGATTTATCTGGATGGCAAACAACCCAAGTAAAAAACAGAATCAACTCTTCTCACCCTTTCTGAAAGACCAGCCTGTTTTCTCTGCTCCAGTGGTTCCTGCCATCAGCTGCTTTTTGAGGTGTCCTAATTTAGGATTCTGTCCTGTGAGTGAAGCTCATGTCAAACCCAGAATGTCTGAGACCTAAAGGCCGAGATGTTAAAAGGGATAGTTCAGATTTCTCACTACACAGTAAATCAGGCATAAATGTTACGATTTCCCTGCAGGACGTGCCCCAGGCTGCACTGAAGTGCTACAACAAGCTGCTGTTTGTCAAATTCAACGTAAATAACCATATACTGTGAGCTCTCCAGAAATGTAAATATACTGTAACATATTTAGGTTTAGAGTTGTCTTAAGATGGCACTAATCAAAATTTGGTCTTGGTCCTGCTCAGACTAGCCATCAGCCTAGTCAGAATTAAACTCCTTTTCTAAACCAGGGCAGTTCTAAGAGCTATCTGCAACAGGTATGATATAAAAGGTTCATAATTAGAGGTGTATCAAGATCTTATGGGATTAGAAAGTCACAAGATTTCTTGTCAAGTTGAAAACAGCCTCACAGATGCCAAAATAATAATTATAAAAAACCCTCTTATGATTTTGTCTAGGGAAATCATCACTACAGGTGTCCTCACCACCTTAAATCATCCGTGTTGCAGCGGTTCAAACAGTTCAGGCACTGGAACCACGCGACACATCAGTCCAGCTTTGTTGTAAAGGTAGCTGCTCCCATCCTTCAGCCTCTGGAGCAAAGTGCTGAGAAGAGTGATTTTAAGGTTAAATTAACGTTTAAATTTTTTTTTTTTTTTTTTGATGGCCTGTGGTAAAATGTAGTTATTTGAAATTAGAAATCAATTTAAACAAATGGTATTTGATATTTGAAAGGAAGACATAAGAAATTAATAAATCTTTTAATTAAAAAGCTAAATTCAGTAAATAAAAAAGTAATTTTTTCATATTTCTGTATGAATATGTTGACATAAGAAATTTGAAGAACATGGGATTATTTTTTTCATAAAATATTGTGGAAGAAAAAAAAAGGGGATTGGTCCTTGACCAGGTTTTTAAATTTGGCTCCTCAGATAAGTTTCTCTTTACACCCCTATATATATTGTTTCTACATAAAACTACTGCAAAACATCTAAACTATTCCTTTAATTTTTAACTCTTTTCGAATATTTGACATCATCACTAAAATGTTACACAAGTTATTCACTGAATTAGTGTGAGCACTTCCCACTTTCCAGATTAAAAAAAAACAGATATACATTCCCTAACCTTTTGAAAATTTTAAATGAAAAGAAAACAACAAGAACAAAAAAGAAAATTCCATAACATTGTGGTGACAATGTTTTTTTTGGATCTGCAACAAGTACTTTGTAAAGAAAAAAACAAGTCCACAATAAAGTGCGAGGCTCTAAAAATACCACTGTTCAGGCGCCGCAGACTGTATACGATGTACTCTCTGTGCTCGGCTCATGTTTGAGAATATTTATTGCTCCTTCTGACGTGCAGCACTTCCCATAATGACTCATGATGAAATGGTTCCAATTTCAATCTGACCTTGAGAGCGTTCTCCACGCTGACATCAGGAGAGAGACACTCGAGATGTGGCGAGACTGCACAAACACTCCTCCCAAATCAGTTTGTTAATTGAGATGGCAGCTGGAAGACTTCCAACAACAACAAAAAATAACCAAAACAAAGCTGTGTTGTGGGACGATTATTTATTTTTCTTAGGGTTTTTTTTTTAATGGGAATTTGACAAACGGTGCTGACATTTATGATACAGCCGAGAGTGATGGTAGCAGTAATGGATAAAAAGAACAGGGGATCCGATAATGCATTGGTGGAGCAGCATACCTTACATCTAATTTGTGTCAGACCATGTTCTCAAACACCCTGATGTTCTTTTCAAAGTAACAAAACCGTACCTGCTCTCATAGCTGGCAGAGAACAACATGACCTACCCTGTGGTACTTGGACAATTAAAACCAAGCATTCCTTGAAGGACAGAAATATCACCAGCCACTTTTACTGAACTAAAACTAGAACCACCTTATGACGAAAATTACAGTTTTTACAAGCACTCATGCATTGTCTCATGCATTGTTGTGAGATCCACCCAGTGACTTCTGTCTGACGGTTTCATGAGATATTTTGCTAACATACAAACAGTGTTGACACCAACAGTTGGAGACAAAGTTTTAGGTAAATATGTCACACAGTGTATAACATTTGAGGCATTTGTTGCTAATTACTCTGAGCTACTATCACATCAAAATGTAGCTAATTATCTGGAAAATTGAGTTATCGCCATTTTGGTGTTTACAGTTGTCAGCTGGCTGTCATGCTCGATTGAGTTGACTCCAAAAGTTAATTAGTTATAAACGTGCAGCCAATTATTAATTTCTGAACATTTCATTAAAATCTATCTTGTGGTTCCTAAAATATTTTGGTAACAGAGTTGACTTCAATACCGAATGGCAAATATTTTAAAAACAGATCTCAAAGTATAAGTAAGGGATTAGTCTCAGCTACTAATACACCAAACTTTAGCCCAATATCTGTAGAACGGACCGAGTTATCACAATTTTTGTGGCTGCTAAGGTCACTTAGCTCTGGCAGCTGTCTTGAATGAGATTGACTCCAAAAGTTAATCAGTTGTAGATGTACATCCAATGATTACTTTGTGAGTTTCATTAAAATTCATCCAGGGGTTCATGAGAAGCTAAAGGTATAGACCTATGAACACACACACACAGGGGCAAAAACATTACCACCCCTTTGCCTTTGGCGGCGGGCCATAAAAACTAAGATTCAAGACAGATAATGTTGCCTGCACGTGTGCAGCAGGTTATAACATACATAAAGAAGTGCTGCACTTCAGCACTAAGCAATTACAGAGTGTAATTACTTGATTTAATGAAGCTGTTAAAAAGTCAGTGATTGATTATGATGAAATTTTACTTAATGATCTTACTTTTTAGTTTGCTGAAAGCAGCTTTAAAACTTTTACTTTTGACCAGGTTAAAGAGACTAATTAGGAACTGCATGAAAGTGAAGCTTTTTAAAACTGAGTTTTATTTTGAAAAGGGTACTATACATACAGAACGCTGCCTAATTTGTCAGCAAAGCTATAAAAACCCAACCTACCCTAAGATTTAATTGGAAAACATATTCTGCGATTTGCAAAACATCTCAAACCTGAAACTAAAAAAAAAAACCATTATAAACCCTCAGGTAAATTAAGTTTAGTAATCATAATCTAATTGCTTTCAATTACTTTTGGAATGCTTTGTCTTCAGACCCAGAAAGAGAATATGTTGAACAGACGATTTATTCAGTTCCAATTTGTAGACTAATTTGAATAAGGATATTATCCTCCTCTTCAAATATTATCAGCTATTATTTCCCTGAAGTATCTAATCTGATTATTGCTGCAATAAAGTTGACAGCGCGGTTATTAGAGTAGAAATACGCAGGAAAACAAACTGTGTGGCCTTTGGTGATCCACGATATTTTCAAGCATTTAGCAGCAATAAGAGTTTTGAATGTTATGTGAAAAAAAAAAAAAAAAAAGAAACTTTGACTCGGATGACGGTATCAGCGGCAAAAGTGAAGTCTAAAGCAGAGAAACTGCAGTTCTATATCAGGGCTGTAAAATGTTGAATAATCCTGAACCTTAAGGTAATGGTAAAATATTTTTCAATACTCACAACCTTTTATTGGGTTAGTGAAATACCCTGCTGTTCATTCTAAAAGCAGGGCATTAATACAAGGAGCAGACACTATAAACACCGTTGAAGACCAAATCTCTCGCACAGCTTTGAATAAAATCAGAAATCTTATCAGCTTGTGTCCACAGTTCTGTATTTGTTAGCAACAGCATTATGGGATGCAACATCACAAAGATTTAATAAAGAAACAGGAAGTTTATGTGTAATGGAAAGATGGATGTATACTAAATTAGATATACTGTAAAATGAACACTTTCTGTTGTATTTGCACCTCTCATTCACAGGGAAACAAGATTATAGATCAGAAACAAGATTTTTTAAATAACTATTTATTTATATGTGTGGCTTTCACACTGGCATACTACAAACTACTTCATGCACGTCCATTTTAGCTTTGTATGTTAAAAACTATAACAGCAATGGAAGTCTTCTGACCCTTGTTTCTCTGCCCAGTAGGTTTGGTTCAAGGATGTCATGGTAATTCATACAATGAATACCAGGTGTTCTGAGGGTGGATCTGCAAGGTGTTCAAAGTCCAGGTGAGGTTTCCAGGAATTTGATGAAGCCCACCTTTTCAACCTTTTTTCCCACTGATGATGAGCAGGGGCTGTGTGGTCTGTCTGGACCTACTGAGGTCCATGTCCGCCACCAGACGTTGGACCTCCTGCCTGTTGTAGATCTTGTTCTCGTCACAGATGAGTCCAATCACTGTAGTGTCATTTGCTCCGTCCTGAGTAAAAAGGGCCAGATTGAGTACCCTGTGGTACACTTGTGTTCAGGATTTTGGTCAGATTCCCTTATCCTGACGTTCTGTGACCATTAAACGTCATCATGTGCTGAAATACTTGATGACTAAGAAGAAATGGTAAACCATGTCAAACAAAAAACTGAGCTCCAATTGTTTTAGGAGAAATTTTGACCAAGGTCAAAACATTCTTCATTCGTATTTTAATGTGGCTGTCACTGCCGCTTAGTCGATTGTTGGAGTTTCTGCTTATTGTCTCGATGGAGAAATGTTTTTCAAATGGAGAAAAAACATTTGTTAAAACGTAAAAAGTATTACTGCCAGGGCCTAGGTTGGTGAATAGTTATAATGCAGCATAGAGATTGCAAATCTCTGCTTGAAAAGTAATAAACTACAATAATTTATCTCTAAAATGTTTTAAATTAAAAGATATAAATGTCCAAAAGCTTTGAGTAATCAGATTTTTTATCTTGTGGAAGCATATTTAATCGGCATGTGAAAACAAATGTTAACATACAGCCAGAATAATAACACTGTCTTCAGCTAGAAATCATTTAATCATGTAAGTCAGTTTTCTCAATAAGGCTTTCCTATTTTTCCTGACTAAAGTTTTTGAGATCAGGACTTTCAGCTGCACTGAATGATCTGGTGCTTCTGATAATAACCTGTGTTTATTGTAAAGCACTCTAAATATCCATGTGTCATGACCAATTAGGAGAAAATTATGCAAATTAAGAGACAGAACATCAATAAAAACCTCAATGGTCACTCTATATTCTGCTCCGTTACCAGAAACGTTAGGAGGCTCCAGATGATGGATCTTAGATGACGTTGAATGTTACCGCCAGCTCAAATTAAAACCAAACAGTATGTGGCCACAGTGCTAAAAACCATACCACCTACAAGCAAATATTATAAAAATAAATGGAAACATTTGCATTAGGTATACGGGAGTTGTGGTTAAAGCAGACTTGGCAGTGTGGTGATGCGTAGAGAACCTAATGAAAAACACTGAACTTCCAGTAATTTGTTAGCCGGTGCTAAGGTCAAACCGCAAATGCTGCATGATTGAGTCACCCCGCCACCATCCTCCCAACTCCCTTTTGGAATTAGCATTTAAAATATATCTATTATTTATGTGTGTATTATTAAAATGACTGGCTTTAGATCCCTTGAGCATGCTGCAGAGGGAAGGACCACAGCAACTGGACCACAACACTGGGGGCTGACAATCGAATAATAATAGACTGAGAGAAATGGAAGAATAATGAGAGGCAGATAAAAAGTTGTCTGAAGCTCAAGACAAGCCAATTAGATTTTTTTTTTTCTTTAATCAATTGGACTTATGCATGAATTGCACGCACGCAAAGATTTAATGTTAAATTATGCAGTGTTTACCCTACGCTTGTGCAGACCTGATGGGCTTCCAAACCTGTGGAAAAAAAAGGCAAACTTAAATCAAAAGTCAAGCTCATTTAGTTTGGAAATTAACCATCCCATCAATAATAACTTGTTATTGTCTAATTTTTGTGAATTCTTTCCATTTTCACCTTAGCTGTGCTTTAGTGTTTTATGTATGGTATTATTTTAAAAAATATTTCAATATTTAGAAGCACTGCGTGAAAACCTGCATACATCACACAATTTAGAACATATAACAAAACAAAAAAAAAAAAACCCTAAACTTTTAAAATGATTTATTAGTTTTCCCATCACTGTAGACATTTCTGGCCCACTCATCTTTGTAATGGTGCCTTAGGTCATTCAGGTTGTGTGCATTCACGTTTTTAAAGGTGTCACGACAGCATATTAAGTTCATTCAGTCTTTTTTTCGTTTTTAGCCATTCTTTTCTAGATTTGCTGCTGTGCTTGCAATGTCATTTGTAACTAATGGTTTAAAATCAAATACAAAATGTATAAACTATGTAGAAAATAGAATAACTACAAAAAAATAAAAATAAAAACTATGTAGAAAAGCCTCCAGAGGACATTTTTTGATTAATATGGGGTTATCTTTATTTTCTTATGATTGCCTTGTGTGCAAACAAACAAGGCAAAAGTAAAAAATACCATTAATTTGATGTAGACAAGAAAAATGTAACCTATGAAATGGGCTTTTTTAAAGTGAATACCATTTGTTTATTACATATATTATATGGTAAATATAAAAAAACAAGGGGCATGAGCAGCTAGTCAAAGGAAAGCAACACAGAACCAACCTTTCTGAATTAATGTGCACATATCTGTAAAAAAGCCCTTAATTAATAAAGATGTTTTTGTGTTTATTTATTCAAAACACAGAATATTATGTATAATCAGTGCAATATAACTGATTATATATGGGAAACAGAAATGTTACTGTGGCATTACAGAAACAGCTTTTCTCTGGTTTGCTAAAAACAGGCAGTAGTGTAGCCAGATACTAACTTGAGATGTGCATAAACCACATATATTTAGCCAATTGGCATCCCTTCATTCATATGCAAAAAAAGGCAATTATTTTAAAGCCCCAAGTCAAATCAATCAGTGGTGGTGTAGTGATGCTTGTTGTTATTGACAGTAATGATCGCAGGGACCCCAGGACAGTCAATAAAAATACAAGAGCCTGGCTGACAGCAGCAGGGCATCCCACTCAAACAGGAAGGCCTTCTATAAACACAGTAACATGTAGATTTCTTATTATTGTCTCTTAAAACAATGGTAACAAATCAAACAATATTCAAGACAATGGGTTGTTTGTGGCAGCAAATGTGTATTCATCATAAATTGTTTGGTTTAAAACAATTTAGGTTTGGGTAATAAACCTTTTTTTTGTCATATTTGGAGTGATTGCATTTTGTATTCTGTATGTGTGGACTAAAGTCAGATATTTGTAGTTTAAACAAATTGTTGGTTAAGGTCTCTTGTTAAATTTTATATGATTAAAAAGTAGAAATAATATTAAAGGAGGATATTGAAGAAGAACAAAAATGAAACGTTTTATAAATTGTTCTATTAGTTATGTAGATAAAAATTCTTCATGCTTGAAGCTACATATTCAACATCAGTGCAGTTTTTTCTGTGTTTTAGGCCTCACTAACAGCAATCATGGGAAAAAAGTATTTGTTAGATTTCTAAGATGTTCAGTTTGAATCTAAACCTAAATTAACAAAAAAAAAAGTCATTAAAACAACTTAAAATATAAAGAATTGCTAAAATTAAATACAAAAACAAAAGGCCTAGGGCTCAAACTTACAAGAAATCACGACTTAAAAAAAAAAGATCTGGTAGTGTTTTTAAATGAAAGGTTTTTATATCAATCAGTTTGAGCTGATGGTGCTGCAGAACAAAACCCATCACCTAATATTAATACAGTCATTAAGATGCATCACTGAAGCACAGTGGATCCCTGTCCAGTTCCCAGACCGCTCTAGTGAGACCGTTGATAAAACACCACAAATTCACATTCAAAAACTGTGCGCAAAATTTCACGGCAATCCATCCAGCTCCTGAGGAGAACCGTTCGCCCGAACCAAAGAGACGAAGTGACTGACGGATATTCTCATCTCTAATGGCACACAGAGTAAAAGACAAAACTGTGCTGTTCAATTTGAAGCACAGAAACCAAACAAAACGTGGCAAAGATCCTTGTCAGATATCAGCTCACCGGCGGAGCGGGGAGTCAATTGGTTGGAGATTTCGTTTCACTGTATTCTCGAGAAGCCTCTTTTAAGCTTCGTTTATTGTCTCTTTTGTGCAGCCAACTGAAAACCATAGCAAATCAAGCAAAGAATGTTCAAAGGCAAGGCTGTCAATGTATATTTACAATCAAGGAAAGTGCACTTTTAGTCCACCTTTTTCCAAGGAAAAATGGGTAAAAAAAAAAAGAAATATATGAAAGAATTGTTTTTTTTTTACCAAGAGTCAAGTATAAGCCTCGGGCAGGATCTAAGGGCAAGTCAAGAACTCCTCCTTTTGTACAGGTAAAACTTCAGCAGCACCAATTTGGCAAAATAACCTTGTTGTCTCCTGCTGCATGTAATTGATAGTGAGAGTCCCCCCTCCCCCTTCCCTCAGACTTTAATAGCACAGGTGTGAGACAAAGCTGAGTCAAGTGGCAGACGTGCCGAAGAGAGATGTATTATTTACTTGTGCATCTGAAACGCTGCTCGGTCTGCCTCCTTGCCGACACTTGATACTCCACGTGACGAGACTGATGCTTTAAAAGCCTGCATTCTCCAGCGTCTTTTGTGCGGGGTTAACCTTAAGGTGGCAGCACTCTGAATGTCAACCCCTCCACATGTGCACCTTTTTAAATGCCACTTCTCTTTATTTTTCAAACTGTGCAACAGGACAGACAAAAGGCATAGGGGGTGACCATGGAGAAAGGGGGGGTGGGGGGTGGCAGATGAGGGTGGGTGGGGAGGGTTTTCCTACACAGCACAAAAAAAAAGACAATATAAACTGACATACAATCAGCTAAGCTCTGCGGGGGGTTCATTTAACACTTGAAGGAAATATGGGGTACTAAGTGTGGGTCTTTGCAGGGCTGGAGAGCTGATCCAGTCATTTAATAATGCGCTCAATTACACAGAGGGATGAATGGCAGTATTGAATTCTAGAGAGCATTAGGTTCATTCAACTTTTGTCTGGTCATCACGTCAGTTTTCATGTTTCTATAGTGTTTATCGAAGAAATACGACAAGTTAAAAAAATGCCCTTCAGGTCCAGTTTTTATGGAGAAAATTCTGAGCTCAGACACAATGGCAGCCAGTGAGTCTGGATATGTGCTCTCTGCACTCTGGGGGGATTTGAGAGAAAACAGTAGGTCCTACAGTAGTGAGAACCACACTGGGGAAAGAAGACAAAGATGCCTATGTGTTGAAGTATAAACTGTACAAGGAGTGGAAAGTTAGTTGAAATAAGAAGGGTGTGTTTGCAAAAAAAAAAAAAAAAAAAAAAGACGTTAGTGGATGATAAGACACTGGTATTTAAACACTCCGTGTGAAAAAAAAATCTTTGAAAATCATAAAAATTAAACTGAGATGGTGCAAAATACGTTTTAAATACCAAAATGCCAGCCTGGTCGTGAACAGTCCAACTTCATTTGACCCTTTTAAACTTTGATTAAGGTTTCTACAGTAACGAGTTTTCAATGTTTTGCCAACCCCCTTCCTTTTTCTTTTAATTTGGTCTTCACCATACAACGTACTGCAGCCAAAGGTATTCATACACTGTTCCGTATTTTGATGTATTTTTGCAAAGCTGTAGGAGGAGTATTTGAAAATTGTGACGGAAATAGAAAAAAATGCCAAATAGCTTGAATGCTTATGTGCTGGCACCCTTAATAAATAATAATGATTATAATAAAGAAGTATATATATATATATAAATCCTTGCCAACTGGTGTAATTGAATGATAAAACTTCTAATTTAAACATTTTATATGGGCATGTCTACATATCTGTGAGATGTGGTTTTAAAATTGTGAAGCAGAAATTAATGTTTTACCATAGAAACCCTTTCAATGACTTCCTTACATACAACTGCAATCTCGCTCAAAGAAAAGCAGTCAGTCTTCATCAATTACATTCTTTCACTATGGCTGTCTCAGAAGTGCCATCATTTTCGTCTCTGTTTGAGGAAGAGCCTTGAAACCGCTTTCTTTTGAATGCAGCCCTGATTTTAGGGGAATTATGTAGATTGAGTGAATAGTAATGTTGGTTAGGCGAAATAATGTGTTTCTGTGCAAGAGACTGCTTCAGTGAGAGCCTGGTCTATACCGTTTTGTTTTATTTTGCTTTGCAAGCGAGTGTCTTTGCACAGTGCCCACGTGGAGGTAAAAAAAAAATTACATGTGGACAAGAACAGAATGTTCTGGAGTCCTAATGGATGAAACAAATTACCACGCAGAATTTTTGTTTTTTCATCTTTTCTCACAAAGTTTTTATTTGCATCGAGCGTTGAGAGAAAAGGGAAGGAAAAAAAACAACTAAATTGCAGCCATGGTTTGACAATCAGTCAAACCATGGCTAAGCATGAGATCTCTATTGGTGAAACAAAGCTGCTATTCTAAGAATCCATTCAAATCAGTCCAACATCACAAAGTATTTTTTTCTCTCAGTCAAATTATGATTCTTTAGGCTACTTCAGTTGGATATTTTTGGCTCTGAGGTGAGCAACAGCAAAAGAGAACGTGGCAAATTGAAGCAAGCTGAGTAAATGAATAGGGACCGGGGATAGTTTGAGAGGTTTTCAAGTTTTGTTTCTAAGAAAAATGTTTTTGTTTGAGCTTTTTGTCTCTTTATTTAAATAACGACGGTGGATAGAAAATACAGGATTTATGAGGAATGACGCAGCAAATCATCCTGCAAGAAGTGGTTCAAATTCATGAATCACCACTAAGAGCATTTTTTTTTTAAAACTATCTGGCTAGTCAAGACATTTTCACGTTTTGACACCACTTCTGCCATAGAACCAGACTCCCACCAGTGACATACTGCGCATTCAAAAGTACAAATCCTTCACAAGCACCTTCAAGGCCAACAGAGCGTGATAATGTGTTAATCACAGGATAAATTTGTGTGAAATATGACTTTACTCTTTGACACAGACCTCTCGCCCTCTGATGATGATGAAGAGGAGGAGTGACAACCAGTGGTGGCGGCGATGACAAACGATAATGGCAAATCGAAGACGACAGCCACTTCGAATTGCCCAGGGATCTACAATGACCTCTCGACCCGTAAGTGAATTGAGCAAACCGGGGAGCCTTTTGAGTGTGGCGCGCCTCGCGACCGCCTTGTGTGTTTCTGTCGTTTTGTTGTTCAGCAAAGCTCTCCTTTTATGTTGTTGTGAGATTTGCTGGGAGTTTTTCTTTCTCCCCCCCCCCCATTCTCAAAGAGATGGGGACTGGAAGTCAAGCGTCATCTCTGATCCCTCGGTGTCTTGTAACAGCTGTCTCCGCCATCGGAGCATGTGGTTGCCGCTATCCCATATTACATCTCTGCCACTCAGCACCAACGGATCAGCAATCCAATTTCACACAGACGCGCTCGGAGGGAGGTAATGCTGACGTAGGGATGAGGATCTACGCCTCAAGAAAGACAAGACGTTATTTGAAGAGGTTAGAGGCATGGTGCACAAAAGGAATTAAAAACAGTAATAAAGGCAGGGTGGAAGGAGATGAAAATGTGAGGGTTGAAAAGGCCTGAAGCCATTTCTAAAACTTTGCTGCCCTGATCAAAACAATTCTACTTTGGTTAACTTGAAAAGCTTCTAATTACTCCACCAGATTGTACCACTTTATTTATAAAGAACTTAAACAGCAACAAGGCCGACCAAAGCGCTGTACAAAAAAACAAAAGCATAAAGGAGAAAATGCATACATTTACAGAAGCAAAAAGAGACAATTAAAAAAAAAATTAACTTCCCAACATGACATAAAAATTAAAGAATATCATTACCGTTAGATAAATACAATCTCAAAGGAACAAAAACAAAAAGGCGTGTTACGCTGTGTCATTACTTATTAACAAAAATGGCAAATATGCAAAAGCAGTCAGAGAAAAACTAATAACACCTCAAGTAGGGCTGCAACGATTAGTTGGTAGAATCAAGTGCCAAAAAAAAAATGCTAACACAGATTTCTAATGACAATGTGTCAAATACAAAGCAATATCAATAGACTCCTCCGGTCATGAAGAACCACATAATTTTTTTTGCAACTGCAATGCACTAATGAAACACTGGGTGCAGTTTGGTCTCTGTCATGTGCCACGATTTCCAACAGTTATAGTAACAAAGAAGAACAACAGACCCATGGCAAAGCAGGCAGAGGAGTGAGAAGGAGATGGGGAGGGGGTGTTAAACGTGTAGAAGAATTTGAAACAAGCAACAAAAAGTTGAATACAGATTATGCAAAGTAGCACAGCATTTGATTTTGCACATTTTTTTGTGTAAGATTACAATGACTACTCGCAGCTGAATTTATATTATTCCAAGTGTTTCATTTTTTGTGATAGTCACACGAAGAAAAAAATTAAATATACTCGAATGATTTGAAATCACATGTTTCACAGGTCGATATTTTAATTTGCTGTGGAATGATGTATGGCATTAATGCAGAGACATCGGGTCACAGGTAGGCAGACTAGAGCTGGAGCCCAGAACAGGAGCTGTACCCAGGAAGCAGAGATGGACTGAAATAATTGTTGACTAATCAACTAATCCTTTTTTTTTATTATTTTGACAGATTAGTAGACTGTCAAAATAACCATTAGTTGTAGCCCTCACCTCAAGATTCATTAGCTTAGAGAACTACACTTAGCAGCAATAGCTTCAGATACTAATCTTCTGTTTGACCTTTTAGGTTTATTGTGTTATTGTGGTGGAATTTTAGCCCATTCTTCTTTACAACGCTCACTAAACCAGAGCTAGACTCTCAGTCAGTTTGAGTTTTGGATTTTGAACACCATAAAACTTTGATTCTTTTCTTTTTCAAACATTCTGTTGTGTTGTTACTGACCTGTTTCAGCCCTCAGTCTGTGCAAAGCGTTGGATCACATTTGATTTGATAAGCTTTTGTAAAACAGATTACTGGTAGATTGATGGATCAGTATGCTGATTGAGCCAATCAGGGCTGTGCTGCCCTCAGATGCACCTAGTGTTATTATACTTTACACTACACTTTTTTGTCAATGCACTTCCTTTAGCAGGGGAGCCCTTCACAGCAGTAGGGCTTTTTTCAGTACAACAGAAGAACCCAAGGGAAGTTCCCAGGAATATTATGCAAGCTTTAAATAGAACAATGTCAGGTTTTTCATGGAATGGTAAAACCCTTTTTTTTTGCCCAGAGCCTTTCATATTTAAAAATGGGTAAATAGGAAATGTCACTTTTTAGAGAAAATATGACTAAGTTTATGCTTGGAGCTGCATTCATAATCAGCCTTCAGTAAACAGTAGCACAGGTAGGAAGGAATGTGGACTGATCTGCATTAGGACACAGGACTAAATCACTGAACACAGTTAAACAATCAGTTTTTTTTTCCCTTTCTCAAAATCTACTGGGTTGTAATGTTTATGCATATTCAACAGCTACATTTATAGGCCAAAAAAAGATGAAGAAGAAGAAAAAAAAGGCTTCATAAATAGGTCATCCCAGCCATCGGCTGTCTAGTGCTGCTAAAGATCAGTGTGAGCCATTAATTGGCCAACCTCTAATTCAAAGAAGATTATGGTCAACTCATTGTCCCACTTTTGCGAAACAAGCCCAAACCATCAGCCCTCCACCTGTGCTTCACAGTTAAAAGGAAGTTTTGTGCTGATTAAATTCTTATACCTCAACTTTAGTCTTGCCTGTCCAAAAATCATTTAACTAGATGTCTTGTGGGTTGTTCAGGTCAAGTCTTCCAATCTCTTTGACCTTTATCTGGATTAGTTTTTATGATTATTGCACACATTATGTTAATTTACAACAAAAATGCACTTATTAGCAATAGGATGAGTGCTTTTCACAAGAAGAAACTGGCTGCTACTTATTTTCCAAATGTTCTATAGAAACATTAACGTGTACTTAGTATTTTCAAACACTCCTTTTGGGCCTTTGCTTAGATTTTGTTGAATAAATAATGATTAAATGAAATATGAGGTGTGCTGTTGCTCATCTAAGGTTGCATTTATCTAATTTTAAACCTGGTATGAAGATTAATTGCTTTCATAAATGAAAGCAAAGGAACATACGTTTTACCGAGAGTCAAGCAAGGGCAAGTGTAGCGTAGTAGAGTGTAGAGTAAAGAAAGATGCAGTCTCTGGGACAAATATCCGAGATCTGCTCATTGTAAATACGCCTTAGTTTGTGTTGTCATGTCCATCGTCTCAAGCTTCTGCTCCAACAAAGATGAGGGGAACAATGATCTCTGTATGCTGGTGGGAAAGCGAATGTACACTCCCAGGTCCTTTGAATATAACACCCTCATATTGCACAGTCATTGTGACATAAATAGAGAAAGGACTTGCATCTCATCTTTCCCACAGCAAAGAGAGATTCAGATCTGGTATCCAATGACTGCTTATTAGATTGAGCTATTGGACCGCCAGTTTGGAGCCAGACTCATAAGACAGCCGGTGTGTTGAGAGGGTTTGCTTTCTATTCTCACACACGCATCGACAGAAAAGTCCGTAAAGGAGGGTGAAAAGCAAAACCTAACTGGACAGTCATCCCTTCTGAAGCCTTGGCTTTGCATGCAGCTGGAACTCTGAGAGCTTTTCCCGTTTTAGAATATTCATGGCCTTTAGAAAAGCGACCCATCTGTGTTTCGACTTTAATTGTCTCTCAGACTCAAACTCCAGCATGTGCATCAACGTCAAGGCCAGAAGACCTTACAGGGTGGGCAAAGTCTGACAGGAAACGTGGTTGATGGATAAATGTGTCTCTATTGTTGATACCGAAGGTCAGGTGTGATTCCACCTCTACAGACAGGAAGAAAGATCCCGGAAGAGCCATGACAAGACGTGAATCAAATGAAAGCCCTGGAAAATCTTGTCACACTGAGATTGACAAGCCAGACAAAGAGAACGCTGTAGCCTTGACTTTTATCTTCGACCAGTTGTTTCATTATTCTGCCCCATCTTTCGACCAGTTGGACAATTGTGGGTCTTTTCCCCCCTCCACCCTTTGAATCAAAAAGATCACAATCAACATTTGTCTTTTGGGAGTAAATGATGACAATGTCTCGACTGCGTGAGGAAGCTGTGAGGTTTCTGATAAGTTTGTCAAAGTTGTTACTCTCGTTCTCCATCCAGCAGATTTCAAATGCAGATAAAAAGAAAGAGGAGAGACAAAAAAGAAGGTTTGGGAGTTCTTTCTTTCCCCCTCCAATGACAGTTCGACAGTACACACTCCTCACTACGGAGGTGTCTTTCTGTTCTGCCTTTGTCTGCACGGCTTTGTATCAGAGACCTTGATTAGCAATCACTGCAGCGTAGCCCGTTCCTATTCAAAGTGGAAAGTATTAATTCTCCCCTCAAGTCGCACAGACATCCAGACCTTGTTGATCCAGGTAAGCGCATAATTACCGCTTCTTGACAGCGCTCAAAAATTTCCATATATAATTTATTTTAAACTAAAAACTAAAAATTACACCTTGCTTCCTCAGATTTGCCATCAAATTATAAAAAGAAACACTTAGAAAATGCATAATGGTAAACAAAAAAGCCTAAAGCTGGAAATTTAGAACTCCTAGAGCGAAAACCTATCAGGCATTTTGAAAGTCAGGTGCAAATTTCTAACTAGGCAAGCTATGAATGTTTTGTTTAATGAATTGCAGTTATAGTACGTGTAAAAGAGGCAAAAAGGAAATGGAGATGAATTTAATCACTCTACATATTGACACAGTCTAATAGTTTAGAGCACATTTCTGCACAACTCACTAATGGCCATTTTTATGAAAACTGGCATTTAGACAGGATGTATAATGCAGAAAGAGCTGACAGGTTCATCTCAGCTCATTGTCAGTGAGGCTGACTTTCAGCATTAGAATTTCCTCTGACACGTACCACTTTTGGAGAGAGGAGAGAGGAAAAAATGCAGCGGACCTCTGGTTTTGCATATTTAACACGGCATAACTGTTCAAACAGTCAAATATTGGAACTTTTGACTAACCTACAAAAAAGCCTTCAGGTTTTACATGATGCTTTATGGATAATAAATGACTATTACAGAGCTCAGATAAAAAAGTGTGATATCAATCAAACTGGTCTACTTCTGAAGATCTACTGTTTGAGGGCTGGAATTTGCGACTTCTTTTTTATTTAAAAGGAAAACCTTAAACAGAAAGAGTGATGAGAGAATGCACCAATAACCTGGCTGATTTCCTACCTAACTTGCCGATTTCATTTTTAAATTCCAGTTCATGAAAGCACCATAGCTCAACAGCAATCAAAATTTTTAATTACAGTAACTCACCTTGGTCCAGTAACCTGGAGGACATTTACAGTTTTCCTTGGGCACGGACAGACAAAGAAACCCATGTGTCCTGGTGGTGCTGTTTTGAAAAAGGATGTTCTCTTTCCTGCTTTTTTTCCTGTTTGTTTGATTAACACACAACCAAATGTTTGATTAAACCAGAAGTTATAACACATGAAGGCTGATAATTTTAGTTCTTAAAAATAAATCAAAATGATTAAAAGTGGAATAGGCAGGTCAGAGCTGTAAAAAACTTAAAACACAAAAAATATTAATTTTGACAAACATATCTGTTTATTTTTTAAGCTAACATTTCTGTTGATCTTATATATGGCATTTTTTTCCCATAAAGCAGAGACTTCTTTAACTCCACCTTGCCTTGATGGAGTTCAGCAGCAGTGTTTCCTTTCCTGTCTGAGGCAAATTCAAAAACAAAAACAACTCACCTGCCACAACGCCTCCCTCCCGTCCCCCTTTCTCCGTTCTGTCTCCCTCATCAAGGTTTCCCAGCGTGCACCTTCTCAAACTTTAATCTTTTCATATTCAATTCATTTCACAGCAACTCATCACAAGGTTATCCCACTTTTTCAAAAGACATTTCCCCTTTTAGCCCCCCCATACAGATTCAATAATTTCAGCATCTCCCTGTCTGTTTGTTGCAAGCCTGCTCCCCCCCCCAAACAGAGATCTAGCAATCACACAACGAGCCGTTCTTGATGCAGATATAAATGCTTAACAAATTGAAAAATAAAGAAATAAAAGCTAAACCACCATTATAGCGCCGCGAAGGTGAAGCCCGCTCACAAGAAGCCGCTTGTTTGAATGGTTTTACTCTAAACCTGAGCAGAAAACACGACACTCCAATTAGTTCATTGTGTCAATAACGTGGGGAAAATGAGAAACTCTCTCATATAGGCTGAAAATAAAAATCATTTAGAAAAGGGATGTTTTTTGCTATGTTCCCCCCTCCTTTTTTCCCACCCTTTTTTTTTGTTTTTTGATAGCATCAGAGTGAAGCCCTGACGCCTGCTGCTCAGTGTTGTCTTGGCCACAGTATGGGGTCTGCTTCAATCCACTGGCTAACTGACCTGCCTGAAATCAATGACCAACAGGACACAATGTGTAATTTCGCTTTCTGACAGCCTCTATTGATTGTGGTAGACTTTGTCATGACGTGCATCAGGGAAAGGAGGGTAACGTTTAGCAAATATATTACATAAAATGCTAAAAACAACCCCTTTTTCCAAAATATGATAAGTATTCAGCTTTTATTACTTTTATTTACTTCAGCCCTTTCTTTGACGTGCATGTACATTCATCCTGTGCCTTCTTGGGTTTTACCCCACTGTGCAAAAACACATCATTAAAGTTGTTTGATAAATTTATGCTACTATTTACGGATGTAGATATTGTTAGATGTTGGTGTTGGTTCTCAAGATCTTTACATAAAACACTTTCACATCAGGTCTGAGACGCCTTCTTGCCGCCTCCAAAGGCTGCACGGGAGGTCAACCTGCATCTGTTACGCCTCCGAGTCGAGAAGGCGGGCAGTAACAGAGCTGTAACAGCTAATACAAGAAAGAATAGGCCAGTTTTACAGGTTCAAGGGTGTGATATAGTGATGACAGTGAGTTTGTGCTGGGCGCTAGATTTAGACTGAGAAATGTCAGACACCTATTTTAAGCTTAGTGCATTAACCTTGCTTAGTTACAGTCCACGCTATTGGTTATTCTATTCGTTAGCCAGATGCATCCTAAAGAGAGGACCATGTTTGTATGCATATTGTGGAACTGTTTGGTGAAAAAGGGATCAGTCATCCATGTCCTTGTGCTCCCATGTTCTAAAACTCACAGCATCTGGACTTCTTTTTCTTGTTTCTTGAGGACGTTTCCCCTGTTAGGCTTCATCAGTTCTGATTACAGCTTAGGAGTTTCAGGCTTATAAATCGAAGAGAACCTGCCAAGGAACCAAGAGGACTAAGTGAAGTGAAAAAAAAAAACTATCTACAATAAAAACAAAACAAAACCACATTAAAAGGAGTCGACGGCCTCATGTGTCACCCATCCAACACTTACAATGCACCCTTGGCGCTCCACCCCCGTCGGTTTCACAACCATTTACACCTTGGAGCTTGTGACCGAAACACTTCACATGTTTTTTATTTTTTAGTTGGTAAACTTCTCACAAGTGGCATTGACCCATACAACAGTGAGTCCAGTGACCCTTTTAGATTCATTGTCCCAACTACACCTTGTGAGCCTGAAACTCTCAATTCATACTCAGAACTGAAGAAGCCTTTTAGATGAAAGGTGAAGCATCTTAAAAAACAAAAAAAGGAAGTCCTTTTGGTTTAATGGACTAGCAATGTGCCTATGGTAATAGATTTTGTTTATAAAAAACTGATTTAACAAAAATAAAAAAAACTCTTGATGATTAAACTTTCTTTTACCAGAATGGTTTGGTTAAGATAGATAGAAAAGTTAAATCATTTCAGTACACGCATCACATGGGACCAACAAAGCCATTAAAACTATCAGCATCACAAACTCAAAAGGCATCACACATTTGTTGTTTGGTCATTGCAGCAGTGATAATAAACAATGGAAGCTCTGATAAATCTTACCATTTACAACCAAATGTTTCTGTGTCTAGAATATTTTAAATTTATTTTAAATTGAGCTGGATTGTTTTGGAGCTGGTTCTAAGTCCATGAGGCAACATAGACTTTATCCTTAGCCCAGAATGGGTTCTTGGTAAAGTCAAAAGAACAACGGGAAAAAAAAACAAAAAAAAAACAAACCAACTTTTGGCTTCTAATATGGAAAAAAGAGAAAAGTACAATTTAAAGGACAATCTGCACAGAAAGTCTTTAAACACACTATGCCTTTGCCTGTTGCTTCTACAGTTATGAACATGCCACAGGATTAAAACAAACTCTCCCAACATTTAACTAATGAGATTAGCTAATGAGATTTCCATCAACAAACTTTTCAGAAAAGAAATCATGTCAATAGAGCAAATCAAACTGTCGGCAACATGGAGGATCAACATAAACATACAGACCAGAGTCCACCTATTGGATCATTGGATCAATATATGAGATTTTAATATCAACAACATTTCCTGCATCTGTGATAAATAAGTGAGTGGTGAAGAAAAGACACCACTGCTGTTATTAAATATCAAAGGAGGGTGGATTTGAAACTTTCATATTAAGGGATTAGCCCGCGCAGGAAAATCCAGTTTCCAGTCCTATCCATGGCAAAAAGAAACAAAAAAGTCTGAGTAAGACATTAGTAGATTTAAAAAAAAAAAAAAAAAAAAAACAGTTTTAGCCAAGGCATAAACTCTATTAAATCCTTGCTAACACTCAGAAACAGAATATAATTAAAAGTGTGAACATTCAATCACAAATCTAAGACTTCAACTGACCTTCTAGCACAAGTGAGCATACATTTTTAAAGTCAAAAACTGAATAAGTGATTTACAGATATGCAATTCTTTAGAAACACGTGAATAAAAGGATGTCTACTAAGACAAGAGCAGCATATTCAAAATACACCTTAGATTAAACATTAAAACCATCAGTCCTAATCAGAAGTAAAAACACATGGTCATTCTGTTTGGCTCACTATTCAAAACAAAAAAAGATTATGTTTCTGTTCAGTAAGATGTCTGCAGAAACACAGGAAGTTCTGGTTCAGACACATAGGATTACCAACACACCAACACTAACAATCCAGTTTTAAACACTAAACCCTCTAACATGCTGTAATGTCCTAGAAAACATGAAGTTTTAACATTAAGTCTGCTAAAAACACCAAATAAATATGACACATACTGTGTACCCCCACACAGCTGGGATGTGTCAGCACTCTTCACATTAGACTGACCATAACAGAAAACCCATTCAATTCAGAAGACAGCAACATTTTATAATTAGTCTTTTAAGTCAGAAAATATTAAATTTACTGACAAATCAAATGTCCACAAGTAATTCATACTAAAAAAACAAATGTGTTGAAAATGGCGTCCGTTTATCAGTTTATAAACTCGTATTAAAATTCCAAAGGTTGCCATGCAGTACGCTTCTCAACCAGAGGGTATGGATTTGTTTTTTAAGGAGGGATAATTTCTTGAATTGTACTGAAACACCAGTCAATGTCCTGAAAAGTATTATGAAAATCATAATGGCAACTATGACAAAGCACAGGTTTACAAATGACAATCAGAGTATATGACCTTGGTATATATTTCTTTCCACCTTACTTTCTAAAAATAAATAAATAAATAAATAAAAACATTTCTTGTATGCTCCTAGCAACTATGTATCTAACAGATGAGAAAAACTCAGCAACTTTACTTTAATAAGGTTAAATTGAGCATTCATTCGATATATTATAAATATATAGTCTTGCACAATATATCATACTGTATTGTTATATCAAATATATTTTGTTATTATATATAACATATAGATATAATTTTTTAATCAATCTAATTTTATATCATATCATACTGAATCATATTATTTTAAATATCATTGTATTGGATCATATTATCTATCATATCACATTGTATTATCTAATATCATATCAGATCATAATAATTCATATGTCATGTCATATATCATATACTGCATCATCCATCTCATATATCATATTGTACTATACTGTATTTAACTGTATCAAACTGAAATGTTTTATATTATACATCACATTGTATTGCATCATATTATTGTCTCATAGCATATCTTGTATCGTATTGTACATCATATTGCATCATTTATTTGATATTACGTTATATCATATTATATCATATTACACTGTAATATTTGTTGCACTGTTTTTGACTCATATTGTATTGTCTGATACATTGTATCATATTGTCTCATATCATATCATATTATCCCTTCATTTTAGGTCAATTTAATTGTTTTACGCTAAAGGAAATATTATTATGTGTATCATTTGAGAAGCGTGAAGCATGCAAAGTGAACCTAAAACAAGTCCAGTTCATCAGCAGGTGATAAAAAATTGTTTTTTCTGATATTGGCATGGATTTCATGTATTGAGTGGAGTGGCTCTACAGCCACGACAACACTAGAAAAAAAATAAATCAAACAGTAAGTTAATATAAAATTAATTAATGGTCTGGCAGGCAAAGTGTAGCTCTGAATTAACTGTAGTTCACTGTTCCACTTGGTCAGCTTTACATCCCCATGGACAACGTAGCCAGATGGCACTTTCTGACTGTCAGCATTTGTCTCACACATAAATGCACTGCTACAAGAGGGTGCATATACACGCACACTCGCAGCACTGTTATCCAAACCATGTAGGCATTTAGCTAATCATTAAATACAAAAGGCAAGATGTTCTAAAAGATCACAAACAAACTGCAGAGCCAAAACTATACCCATTTGACTCCAGATGACTGCACGGTTACGCATGCAGGACTATCACTTTCAGACACGCTACACTTTGGTACATGGCTGGCTATTGGACACCGTCCCCATTTGGGCTGGTGTGTTTATAAAGAGAGTCCCCAAACAGTGGAAATCAATATCGTCTGTCAGCTTTTTAGTGTGACCACGGATAGAGCAGAGACACGGGGACTATGGAGAGAGAGCTGCATCCGTCCATCAGACTCTCTGTGACCGCCAACAGCTTTGATTGAACGTGACAGAACGAGAGCATGTGAGGACAGCACAAATCTAAGAAGATGGAGAGACAAACACTGATGATGCTGGTCCTTTCTGGATATTTCTGGTGCTTTTTCCTCCATCAAACAGAGGCACAACAAAACGGTGACAGAGTGGCAACTTGGGAACAATCTTCACATATCTGCCGCACAGTCACGCACACGTTCCCACACATATACTGTAGCTTTAAATAAGTGTGCGCTTGCGTGCAAGGCGAAGCACCTAATTGCTCTGGCAGCCAATGAATGATGACAATGGCCACGGTGGGAGTTGGCGAGACTTTGTCTGAATGTATGTAATTATTCAGCACAAAAGGAGTGGCCGCACGGTGCCAGAGCAGATTTACTGTGTCTGTGGTCAGTGCATTCAGCGGGGAATTTAATGATGAGCACTTAGGGGCTAAATTACTACTGCATTGTTTACCTCTGCTCATACAAATGCAGGCTCCGCCGAGAGCAGAGAAGCGAGAAGGTGCAGGAGAATTTGCTGAAATTTAAAAATGAAAGCCAATGATCTGATAGTGCGGAGCAGCCCTGGAAGAAGATGAATGGAAGCAGAGGCAGGGGAGAGGCTGAAATGTCTTTTTTGGTGAAAGCCCCTTCTCTTTACAAGCTGCTGACAGCGAGCCTGCAAACAAATCCCAGGATAAGATGGTGGAGAGCTCAAACTTGAGACCCTAAGACATTTCAAGCTGCAGTATTTTCAGTCTGAACAGCAATACAACACAGACTTAAATAAGAAATCCACAAACTCTTAAAAAATTTGCTTCAAAACCAGTTTTTGGCTTGAATATTGTGATCACAAGCTGTTTAGATGCAAACTACGTTGTTGAACTCCATCAACTCAGGACTCATCCAATGATTTAGTCTCCCTCTAACCATCACTTGTGACAAAAACATCCATCTGAGCTCTGTCAGAGGTCATTTACATAATGAAAGAGGAGAATTACGAAGGAGGCTGAGGCAGGACGAGCCTGCCATTTGGCAGAGAGAGGAAATGAAGATGGAGGGAAAAAGCTTTGGCAAGAAAGGGGCATTGGACAGTAACAGTGAAGAGAGAGCAGCAAAATTGGAGTGACAGATTTAAAAGTTAGTACAGTGAGAACAACAAAGATAAAGAGAAACTTGGCTAAGTGATTAAGAGGACTCCAAGATAAGTCAGAGGATCACAGGTGCCTCAGCGTCTTACCTTGGCTGACGCCGGAGCCACTGATCCCGCTCCCGTGATGCCTCGCTTGACCGCGAGGTCACCGCTCGATGTTGTCACGGCAACTGTGACCGGGGTGGGGAGGAGGGAGGGGATGACCGGGAGGGGAAGGAGCCCCGGACGGTTGTTGCCATTGACAACGGCGGAGGCACAGCTGTGGTTGGCTCCTCCGTTGTGGAGGCCGGACGGACGGATGTCTCGCCGCTCCCAGGGTCCCCGGTAGTCCCTCTCGAAGCGGTGGTGGTGACGTGACATCACTTCCTCTCAGCGGGAGCAACGGGGGCAGGCCTGCGTCAAAAGGGACCAGAGAAGGTCAGGATGACATTCTGACTGAAGTGGTGGAAATAGAAAAACAGTCGCACAAAGGGAGAGCTTTTAGGACTAAGAAAAAAAGAGAGGAATAAAACGTCAGGTGAATTAAAGAGAGAACACCGTGACACGGAGGTGTAAATGTCCCCATGGTACCTAACTGACACAAACACACCGCGGCTCATTTGTTGCCTCCGATTTCTTATTCTCTCAGTCATTAATGAGTGCTAAAACAAGAGGCAGTGGGATAAGAGCTACCTTTGTACATGAAGCATGCAGTTTCAACAACAGGAGGTTAAAACAACATGGCTGAGCAAAATGCAAACAGGTACACACATTTCTTTCCCACCCCCCCGAGGGCAGCGCAGCAGCAACACGACCTAGCGGTCGAAACTCTTTCATCTGAATAGATAAATACCCCCGCAATTACAGCTCATCTCATACATCTAATGGCTGCTTAATTCAATCACGCTGCCCTTGAAGTGCATTTGAGGGTTCTCCCCTTTTCCAGACACAGCAGGCTGTGACAGGCTAAGAGGCGACAGTGAGCTGGAATTACATCAGTATGGAGTACAGTGCTATTGTACTGTACGAGCAGCGTATCGCTCTTATATCATAAATCAAACACGCGCAGGATGTAAAAGGAGTGGAATCCATCACGGAGGGGCTTTGAAGCGCATTGTGCTCAGCCGCACCAAAAGGCGCGTGATGCTCACGGAGCCGCTGATAACAGATGAAATAAATAAATAACAACCTCAAAACCAGGTTTCGCAAGCCCTACCCCGCCCCCACCCCTTCCCATGCAAAATCCCCTGGTCTGTGAGGAGAGAATGAATGACAGCGGATGATAAGTCTTTCTTCTGAACGCCGGGGTCTGTCACGCTGCTTTCTCTGCCTCACAGAGGAGAGAACGCCTTGAAATGCCAGCGTCTGTGTGCACATCTGTGTGCGCGCGTGTGTGTTCAAAAGCTGTATTTGCTACAAATGGATGACTCTGCATCTGTTTGTAGAGCATATGTTGAAAACTCCACAGTAGTATGAGATCATCCCGGGCGCAGGTTGGAAATGAAAGCTTCTTTACAAAGCTTTGATGCTGGAGGTACAATGTACAGCCTGTGGTGAGAGCTGTGGCACAACTCTAACTTCGCCTGCTGCGACCAGTGGAAAAAAAACGCAACAAAACACCCCCTCTTTCCATCGCTTTTCAGGACTCTACTTTCTTTAACGCCCGCCGCTGAAAACAAAGGTGGACAATAATGTTTTTGCCCATGCCTGTGTGCCTCTCTGTTACCAAAATATCTTACAAACCACTGGACAAATTGTATTAAATCTTATACAAAGCCACCATTCAATGTAGATCTACTGCTGATTAACTTTTGGAGCCAACTTGAATCAAAATGGCCACCACAGCCAACTGATAATAAAAAAGTAGCTATAACTCAGTCAGTTTTACTGATATTCACCAAAACTCTGGTGTGGCACCAGCTGAGACTGATATTTTGATAACAGTATGCACGAGATCTGCGTTTAAAAGTTTGGAGTCAACTCTGTCTGTTAGTAAAAAAATCCCATGAACCACTGAATGGTAGATAAATTTGATCTGGTGTCCAATTTTAACAAAAAGCTTAGAGCAGGGGTAGAGGAAGTACATGCTTTTTAGATCATTCTACAGTTTTTAACAAAACTTTCAGGAAATAATCAATGAACGTACCTTTACAACTGATTAACCTTTACAGCCACTCAGTCAGATTTGAACATATTGGGCTGAAATGCGGTGTGGTTGTAGCTGAGAGTGCGACTCACTGCATAAGACCTTTGTCTAAATCTTTACTATTAACTGTTAGAGTCAGTCCTGTTTGTCTGTTACCTAAAGATCTCATGAATCCCTAGACGGATTTTATTGAAACGTTCCAAAAGTAATCACTGGATATACCTCTACAACTGATTAGCTTTCGAAGTCAATCAAATTCAACATGGCTGCCACAGCTAATCAAAATTAGCCAGCACAAAATGGCTATAACTGAGTCAATTTGACAAATATTGAGCTAAAATTTGATATGGTAGTAGCTGAGAGTCAGTCACAACACATACTTGTGATACTGCACAGCTACAACTCTCAACATAGGATGATCTTAGTCTAAAACTCTGACGTGAAAGGCGGCGGCGATATGCTTTCCATCAAGCCCTGCTAGGCCTTTAATTTCAAACTCCTCCCCGCCGCCCCCCCTGATCCTCATTTCTTTTTCTCTAATACAAGGTCTGACTCTGTGCAAACATCGGAAGCCGATCCGTGGCAACTGAAAGCTGTGGGAAACTCTCTCACGCTCTCCGCAATAACCTCTCTCCCTCTCCATAGTAACCCCTTTTAATAACCTCAAATTTTCCAACAGGCTAACCTTGCATTATCTCGAAAAATATGTACGGGGAGAGTAACAAGGTGCTAGGTCAGTCGAACAATGGCAGCGCTAGTGCCAGGTAATATTCTCCTTATCTCCTGAGCACCACACCGCAGCGGGGAAATAAAAAGGGCCGGCGGGGAAAATCCCAACCCTATAAGAACGCGGGGAGGGGGAAGAGACGACACGGGACATCATCGCCACAAAAGACCGGACCGATGCGCCCGCTTTGATATTTCCGTACAATTCTGCTCTCGTGTTTTTAAATACAGAAATTGATTATTTTACCAGCCTGTGCAGACATGTCAGTGTGCATTTACTGCGCTCTCCGCGGTGCAGGCTGTGATTTACTGAAAAGCCAACGAGTGTTGTCTTCCTGTAAAACTCAGAGCACATGGGAGAACGGATCGATACATCTGATTATGCAGAAGAAGAATTGATCTGGGTTTGCGTGTTCGCACTCGAGAGAGAGCTCGGCGGGCGAGGCTGAAACCAACAGAGTGGGCTTAAGAAAGGAACATAAGAGCGCAACATTTACACAAAAAAAAAAATCTCATTTACTCTGTTCAAATGACAGTGGGAAAATGTCTGTTAGCAAAATATGTCATGAACCACTGGCCAAATGTGATTAAAACTCTCAGCCAAAAAAAATTATTGAATGTATATCTTCAAGTGATTAACTATTGGAGTCAACCTGATTCAAGATGGCCGCCACAGTAAATTGACCTTAAAAAACATAATGGCAGATATTGAGCTAAAACTTGGTGTGGTAGTAGCTGTGAGTCATCCCCAACAGGAGCCAACAGGTCACACAAAGTCTTTGTTTAAAACTTTGGCATTACCTACTGGAGTCAGCCACGTGTGTTAGCAAAATATCTTATGAGCCACTGAACGGATTTTAAGGAGACCCTCAGAAAGTAATCATTGGGTGTACATCTACAAGTGATTAACCATTGGAGTCAACCTGGTTTAAGATGGCTGCCACAGTAAATCAAGCCTAGCAAACACAAAAATGGCTGTAACCTAATTATTTAAATGTTGGTGTGGTAGTAGTTAAGACTGATCCGCAGCACAAACTCAAAGAGCTAACAGATCGAGCAAGAAATTTTGTTTAAAACCTTGGCGCGCAAGGCAGCAAGATATACTCATTCCGCTAATGGATGGTAATTTCGTCATATAATGTTCTATCTCCTAACCAGATGCCACAGATCTGCACTGATACCGAACGTAAGCCCGAGTCGCTGCAAGTGCCTTGCATCAATGACAAATGCTGTTGTTTTTGTGTTTAGGAGGCTCTCACATTATCATGCCTCACATTTTATCACTCACTTACCCAGATGGCATTTTCAGAATCTTGGCTCTACAATTCAATATGTGCACAGCCCTCTAAGTGAATTCCTGTCATCTTTGCACTACGCATGCAAGTATGCACTGGGTAACCGGAGACCGGCGACTGATCCCCGCAGAGCGAGTGTCACCCAAAACAAATCCCACTGCGTTTATGGCGAACAGAAGGATTTACGCTACTAATTACAAAGTCTTAAATTCCCTTCACAGCTCGGTTTCTGCAGCTCCTCCGAAAGCTGCGTGCACGTGCCCTCTCGCGGCTGACGGCGCGTTTTGCGGGGGTTGAAAACGAGAAGGCGACGGGACGGAGTCTCGCTCTCAATGCCGCCAGTGGAAACCAACACCCGACACACCTGTGGGCTCTGCCAGGCTAGATAAACACTTAAATGCTTCACATCTCCGATGACACTTTGCTCCACGCCGCACCGCTTCTGGGAGGGAGGAAAAGATGGTGCCAGTGAGGGTTTGCCTATTTTCTTTCCCATTCAGTGAAGTCGTGGTCAGCCGTGGACGAGGAGACTGTGTGTCAGAGGAGAGTTGATAACCTTTGCTGCGAGGCGCAAGAGTCAAGCCAATCTGAGAGCCATTTCAGTTTTGTACAAAAATACAATTACGACAGTGTTTCAGTCATACCCTGCAGCAATTAATGAGTTTCTTCAGCTTCTGCAATCCTGTCAGCATGTTAAAATATATTTTTTTTTTTTACCCGGAGGTGTTTCCCATGCCAAATGCTATTTTCTAACCCAGACTAAAATAAAAGCTGATGACGGAAAATTCCTCCCCGAGAGACAAAGAACAAAACAAATGATTTTAATTACTAATCCTCTGTCGGGCCGAATCAAAAGACAAAGCCTCCGGTTTCCAACGTGAGCAAAAGGTGTTTAGAGTGGAAGAAAGGCAGAAAGAAGGGCTATGTCAGCAATCAGACCTAATGAGCTGACTGACTGGCATCTCCATTGTGTTGTCAGTCACGTCGTGGAGGCAGAATTTGTGCTTGCGGACCGATTTCAACTCCCGCTTTTACAAAACTGTCTGCACACCTGAACTCCCGCTGCTGATGCACGACTATCCAAACGGCGTCCTGCTTGCAGTCGTGAAAAGCGAGCGCTCCGTGGGCGTGTTTTGTGTGTGGGCCTGCTCGAGCGCAGGGCCAAAATCGTGGCTGGCATTATCCTGACCTCGGTGGCATCGCCATGGAGACGCCCTGCATGTTGCTCCTCCGCATCAGTAGTCTCAACTTCAGCTCTTGAGCAACGACTGATCAGCCGAAATTAAAAAAAATAAAATAAAAAGTTGTCTGGCAGGTGGAAAATGTGAGACACACACCCATCGGAGCAGCATCTGTCACTCCGAGGAGGCACGCAGCGTGCTGGGCGTGTGTGTGACAGAGCTGCGTTAACAAAGCCATGTGGGAATACGCGGGGAGCTGCGGAGAGACGTGAGGAAAGACGGAATGCAACAGATGGACAGAACGTGGCAGCGACGGCGAGGCAGCCAGGCCGTATGAGAGGGAGCGTGCAAATGAGAAATAACAGCGGTGAAGTGCGTGCGTGTCGGCAGGAATAGAAAGAAGGGTGTTAAGGACGGGTTTAAAGTGTGTGTGTGAGTGTGTGTCCTTCCTCTGTTCCAATGTGAGATGTTTGCTTTGCTGGCACATTCTGCTCGATGTTTAATACCTCTTGCTACAGATACTCCCCGAGAGGAAGGGCTCCTTTTTCCAATCTGTAGTTGTGTTTACTCGTATTGACCCAGTGATGGGATAGCTTTAAGCATGCTAACACACAAACAGCCGCCTGCTACGCTCATGAGGATGTGCTAATGATCAATTCGTCCATCAGCAAGTCTGAAAGAACGAGAGCCAGGGACGATCAGCACGTGGGAACTTCATGAGGACAAGATATAGCTGTAAACATAATTTTCTGATATGATGAATTTGATATTTTCATTTGTTGTCATTTGTAATCATCAAAATTAAACGAAATAAACATTTGAAATATATGAGTTTGTATGTAATGTATGAATATAATATACAAGTTTCACTTTTTAAATGGAATTACTGAAATCAATCTACTTTTTCATGATATTCTAATTTTATGACCAGCACCTGTAAATTCAAACTTTTTCACCCAATTAAAAAAACAGTTCAAATCATTTAATAAAAGCTCAAAATTCTGAAGACATCTGTGTCACATGACCTCTGTGGCCATCATCTGTGTCATTATGACTCATCATAAGGAGTGTACATGAAAATTTTTTAACCCAAACTGTGTGCAAAGAGCGTTCTTTCTAGGATTTTTATGTTGAAGAGCTGAGCGATACAGCAGAGTGAACCGCCAGAAACCCCTGGTTATTTTTAGGTTTTGCTCTTGAACATGAGAACAAAGACGAAGCTGGAGGAAAAGCAAACACAGGAACACAATATCTCATGAGCTCGAACAGCGAAGAGGAGAAAGGAACATCTACAGGCTCAGAGATGCAGCTACCTGCTGGTATGGAAACCCAAAAGCCTTTTGTTGGGATTGATTCCTCGCATTAGCAGGTTGAATTAATCCCGGCGGTTTGAGGGGGAATTAGTGCTTTGCTACTATTTGCACACCTAATTAAGGGTCTGAGTGGAATCTGAAGACACCACAGAGTCGACAGCAAGTTGTACAAACGTGGGGCCTCTCAAAATGGATCTCACCAGCTTAGGCGCCGCTGGAACCAAAAATAGCTTCCATTTTATAGCAGATTAGAGGCATATAGGTTGGGTTTTACTTTAAAGAGCCAGAGTTACAGTACAGCTGGGGAGCATTTGACACACAAACAAACCTGAAGCGTGGGGGCAATCACAGAGGATGATTACTAGAACTCAGCACCTCACAGTTCCTTATCTCATCTGCCTGTTAGGACTTCCCCACAGGTTCAGAGATCACAGTGAGAGATAGCACTTTGTACATTAATCTGACACCTTGATGGATCAAACACTGCAGGGGAACATCCACAGACTGCCTCATTTTGCCCGAGACAGACACTTCCTGATCACCTCCTCTTTTTATGAAGCATGCAAGCAAAGGCCACATCTTTCAAAAGAGATTAAAAAAAGGGTCACGTGTATTACACAGACAGCACGAAGAGGAATAAAAATGGCTAAGGCTAAGGGGTATGCTTTCTTTCTATAAAGAAATATTGCATTACACCCACACCGCTGACAGGAAATTTCCCACTCGGGGTGCATCAGCACAATTCTTTTAGAAAAGCGTTAATGGGTAAAACTTTCTGGAAGGAGGAGCAGGTGTGTTTGACTGCATGTGCTTTGTGTCGGAGATACAAGATGATGCAAGGGTTTCCAAGCTGCTTGTTTACCGAGGTTTGAACGTGCATGGTCCGTTTCCATTTTCTTTTCCTTTTTTTTTTTTTTTTTACATGACCGACAGTCATTTTGCCGTCCCAAAATGTCAGCTTTCGCCGGCGCTCGTGCAGGCAGGAATGGCCACCATGCTACGAAGCACTGCAGTAACGGAGTCAGAAACACACGCTGCAAGTGTTTGGCACGTCATTAGCCCGGGGAACAGAGGGGGCACCGCAGCCTCCGCCACCGAACGCTGCTGCTCAGTTAATTAAAACACAGACTCTCAACAAAACACCACATTACCACGACGGCAAGACGCAAAACTAGAGAACAACCCTGAGGCGAGAGCGCGCGCTTTCCCCATCCAGCCTTTTTGCCAGTGTCTTTGGGGCACGGCGTCGCACATTTCCAGACGCCAATCACGCCGTATTTTCCATGCTGGTGTTTATGCGCTCGCAGATGTGAGCTTGTGTCTACTCTCCGCGGCCCTTGTCAGCTGTCGTCTTTTCTGTCCTCGCTGCATCCTCTGGCAAATTTCTCTGTTCTCCGAACGAAAACCGAAACAGAACAACACGGCTAATGCATTACTGTAACACACACATGTGGTCCTCCTACATGCGTGTGGCTCAGCTTTGAGAGCGGGGCTCGAGACAAGTGAAAAGAATAGTGACTTAATTATCTAAATGGCTGCAGAGGAGATTACTGAGGGCAGCGGGCATCTGTCTCTTTCAGCGCCACCAGCTTAGAGAGCCAAGGAGGAGAGATCAAGAGATCTGGACATCAAAAAGAGACACCAGCAATAGGAGGGTGACAAAAATAAGACTAAAGGAATTAAAAGAGAGCAAGAGATGAGAACCGACGTGCACGAGAGCAAGAGAAGTGGCCACTGTGACGGGGAAATAAAACAGATAAGTTGGCGAGCTGACTGCTTCTGGTCAGCTACCGGAACTCTGCCCGGGGTAAAGATCCGAAGGGTTGAAACCTTCAATCTGGAGGCAACATAAAGCAAGAAAAAGATGCCATAAAGCTAGGCAGGAGCACCCCAAGAACATTCTTTTATCATTTCCATTTTGTCTTTATTAAAATATATTTTTGTGGAAATATCTGGGACACTACATCTTCTAAATCCAGCATGTCCAATTTTAGAACTTCTCGCCTTCTAGATTTGACAGCAGAGTGGAAAAGAAAGGCAGCCAGTGTCGACAGAAGCAGACAATCAACCACTGAATGAGTCAAACGGCTCTATACCTTCCCGTGGTCGTGTACAACCGGGTCTATCAAACTGATCCATGTTCAACAGCAGTCATAATTTACTGATTTAAGGAGACTGAGGCCCAAGCTGCCTCGCTCTCTTCAGCATGAACATTCAAAACTTTAAACATTTGGTTGTATTTATGAGAATAAACTGAACTCTGATGAAGACGAAAAGTCAACATTAATCAGCCTTTCATCGGGGGAAGTCACCAAAAAATTCAGTTAAATGAGAGTCCAGATTTAAAGACAATTGTGATTTATTATTTTTAGATTCACTCGCTAATTAGAGTTCAAAGATTTGGGAAAAGATCATTTTCTGAGATCTTCAAAAAGAGATGTTAAAAGAGGCCACCGGGTGAGATGTTTTGAGCCTTTATCTTCATTAAAGCAATAGTTCAAAACTTGTAAAATGGGGTTATGTGGAAAAGTTAGGATGAAATTTTGCCCTACCTGTTTTAGATAGTTTTTCATATTTGGAGAAATAGATTTTAATCCTGACTGGAATGACGAGCTAATGGCTAATCCGAGCAGGGCTCAGACAAAAGTGGACTGTGGCCATTTAAGGAACAATATTGTCATAGTAGTTCATATGAACACTATTTTGAAATGGTGTTTTTGCTGTCAGATTCACTTACATGGTTAACTCATAAAATAAATGTGACATTCCTGCCTGAGGTGCCCCAGGCAGCACAGGAAGTGCTACAGCTAGCTTCTGCTAGTTGCACTTGTAAACAACATTAACTTTTTACGTAAATAATAATATAATGTGAACTACGTATTCACATGGATTGCTATAAAACTTAAACTGTCCATGTAGTCAGTTTCAGTCAGTTTTAAACTAGCCTTCCTCCAAACTGAGCTCGTTCAAAGAGCCATCTACAGCAGGTAAGATGTTAATTGTTTGTAACCTTTTCACGGAGCTCCACTTCAAAAGACCTAAGCTATCACTTTCATTAAATCAAAAGGTTAATGTTTCTTTCTTAGAGAGGAATTAAAATAAAGCAGAAGCAAAACCTGGGAGTCGATGTTCTGCACATCAAAGTACCAACTCATCCAGGTCTGATACTCTCCATCTCAGGTAATAAGTCAGCCAGCTAAGTGTGCTGCATCTCTTTATTGCTTTTTCAAACTACGTCTAGACATGTGGGTATTAATGCAGACACAAAGGTATTCATTAGGTAAAAAATACATTTTAATTTAGGTCAAATAAACATTTTCTGCAACCCAAATACATACAGATGTCCAACCAGGCAGGGCTCTTTAGTTTAACCTGAGCCATCTGGTTGGTTCCCCTGTCACCAGTGATGGCTGCCGCCTGTCCAGGCAGGCTCCAGGCGAGCCAGAAATCCCCCTGTGCGATCCAACAGCATATTAATCTCCCGAAATCTCAACCTTTTCCAAAAGGGCAGACATCATGGTATCCTCACTGCAGTTGTTCGGGCGAACATCATCTCACATTCATGATTTCTTCACTTTTGTTTTAGGTGACATGAAAAGTGAGGAAGGAGCGACAGTACTTTCATTTCTCTCAGTGTGCCTCTCTGTCTCCACCTAATTCATGTCTCTGGGTGCTTCCTCTAAAAGCCATTCTCTGTCACTGTCCATCGTTTCATATCTGTATGAGCACAGTGGCCTTTCAGAGTGCACGGTGAGTGGCGCCACAGCATGGTCTGGCCCAGAGGAGCAGTTGGAGCGGTACAGATTAATGGCCTATGAGACAGCCCAGGGCAGGTGGAATGAACAAATACAGAGACTACCAAAATGGCAATACAGGAAGAAAAAAGAAAGAAAAAAAGAAAAAGGCAGAAGGAAATAAAAAGAATGAGGTAGACACTAAACTGTATGAAAGCACTTTGAGAACAGTTTTGCAATAATGACAAACTAAAAAAAGTCTCGTTTTCCTTGAAGGAATACATATCGCCAGCCACTTTCACGCCAGACTTCTAAACTAACATCATTTTATGTTGACAAATGTCAGAGCCACTTTGCCTAATCTCATGTGATATTGTAACATCTCGCATGGTCTATTAGATCTTAGAGAAAGTGTTGTGAAGGACTGTCAGCTACTACCACACTTTAGTTCAGTATCTGTAAAAATCACTGAGGTGTCGATATTTTTGTAAAGGCTAGGACTGATTAACTTAGGCAGCCAAACTGAGTTGGATTGACTCCAAAAGGTAATTAGTTGCAGATGTACATCCTATTATTACTTTAGAAGAGTTTTATTGAAATATGTTCAGTGGTTCGTGAGATATTTTGCTAACAGACAGAGTGTTGACTCCAATAAGTAATGGCAAAGTCTTACACATGAATCTCATGTGATCAGCTAGCAATCAGAGTATAAGTAAAAAATCCATCTCAACTACTACCACACCAAATTTTAGCTCAGTATATGTAAAATTGACAAGGTTAGAGCCATTTTTGTGTTTGAAAGGATTGCTTTGCTGTGGTGCCCATTTTGAATCAGACTGACTCCAAAAGGTATTTAGTTGTAGATGTTCATCCAGTGATTATTTTCTGGAAGTGAGATTTAACGGTACAAACAAATGAGCACACAAACGAGCAAAAAACACCATCACTCTGCCTTCACCTGTGGTGGCTGGCAATAAATATATACTGGTTGTTATGTACTCAGACTGAAATGTTGTTTATGAACAAATAGTTTGTCCCCAAGTGATCCAAAAAAATTGATAAAGAGGGGGAAAGCAAAGAATACCAAGAGAGAGTGAGCAGGTGACTGATGAGCTCCACTTTATCCATAGAAATGTGACACGAGCAAGAACTATTAAGTGATTTGTCAATGGGCAGGTAATGAGCTGTTAATCATTAAAGCCATTAAGTAACAATACTAATGATCTCACAGAAAGCACTGTTCGATAAGTCAAACGGTGTAGAAGGTCTCATGAAATATAATAGAAACATCATCATTGGTTTTAAGAGTTATAATCAACAACAATAGCAACTCTGTAAAGCAGTTCTGGTTTGGAGATTCTGCACCTCTTGAAGGACCATAGCTGTACATGTTCAGTAGAGTCACACACAAAAAAAGAGGAAATTCATGAGCGAGTTGGCATGGTCGCAACAAATTAGCAAGTGCACAGCTGTCCACTTCAAAAAAAAAAAATCCTTGCAAACTAATCCTGCATCACTTGCAAATGATACATAGTTATGTATGAGCCCCAGTCTGCAATGAGAGAGTCCGGGGATTCAAACCCTAATCCGTGGTCTCAGACTCCAGCTAGAGAGCACAGTACCTGTTCTACTGTGCTTCAGCCTGTGGTTGAATTAGGACTTCAGATTCATCCACAGAGCACTCTACTAGCATATGAAATCCAAGATGATCGAGTGAGAGTCCCTTTTTAGAACCAAAAATTAAAAGAAATTTAAAATCTTCTCTGGAGAGTCAACTAAATGACACAGATGACATTCACAACAAATACCTGTCCAATATTTAGGGAGAGACAAACACAAGAGCGTGACTGACTGCAGTTTGTTAAAGATTCTGCAGCCGATAGGTAAAAAAAGAAAAACCTCAATGGGAAACATGGTTATCAATCAAGGTCAGCAACACCATCTTCAAGGAACCTAAAGTAACAGACTTACACAAGCTACTACATTTTGCAAAATTGATAGGACTACTAAAACCCCGGAGACATATTCTTAACGTGCAAAAACACCAAACACTAACAAATAGTAGGCCTTCCTGCCTTGCATGTCAACATTTTATTAGAAAGACTTCATGTTCTGTTATCACTCATGGTATGGTATGTGTTGACAATGACTTACCTACCAACACACCAAACTGAGCTCAATATTTGCAAAAATGCCTGACTTATAGCCTTTTTTCTGTTTTCTAAGGTTAATTAGCTGCCATCTTGAATCGGGTTGACTGCAAAAGGTTGAAGAGGCAAATCTTTCTAAGAGCTTCAGTAAAATTCATCTGATGGTTTATGAGACATTTTGCTGACACACAGGCAAACAATTACCTGCACATACGCATAGGAAATTACACGATAGCCCGTCTTTCGTGTCAGCGGATGATAACAGTCTGCTTCTGTTAAGGCTGCAGCTACTATTAGTATCACAACCAATAAAGTAGAATTATTGCTAAGTTTAATTTTATTATTTAGGAACATTAATTGGTGAAACTAAAAAAAAAATAAATCCAAAACTTATATATATATTATATATACTATATCTCTTAACATTTACTAATAGTTGAATCATTTCAATTTTTCTCTTTTTAGATTAGTAGTTGGTCTTTCATTCAGTCCAGTGTGGCCAAACATGGCCTTCCTTGCACACACAGATTTCTACAGATTCTTAACATTTTTTTGATATTATGATAAACTGTAGTTGATGGAATATTCAAAACATTTCCAATTCTCTACTGGGAAACATTAATCTGAAATTGTTTCACTGTTTTTAAGATGCAGTTTTTGGTGAACCTCTGTAAAAGATGTGTTGCTGCCATCAGATTCAAAATTGCCTTATTTTTTACCCCCAAAAACCACGCTGCAATTTCTTGGTTTAAACATTGGATATGTTTACTATGTTCCACGGGGAATAGGAAGTGTGCTTATGAGATTTGCAAATAACTGCATTGTGTTTTAATAACATTTTACACAAAGTGCCAGCCTTTTTGGAATTGGGGTTGCAAATAAAACAGTCATTAAAGATTATTAGCTGCAGTAATGAAGTTCTGTACATCATATAAAAGTAAAATGTGTATCATTGAGAGTCTGTAGCTTTAATCTTGAATTTTATTTGATGACCTGAAAAAAGTGATACTGACAGTGATAAAAAAAAAAAAATGTGAATGTGTGATAAACATGTAGAGTTTGCAATCTTTACTTGCAATTATTTGAATGAATGACATATGTCTGTGGAACAGCAGGTACAAGTAAAGTCCAAATGGGTTTTCATCATCTCACCTTCTCCTTGCCTCCCTCTTATTTTCACTTTCCCATCACCTCCCTCCCTCGTTTTCTTCCTTTCTTTCTTGCCCATGCCTCAGCTGTACTCTCACGCACAATCAGCCACACGAGTCCAGGGCCGACACAGATGAGAGAGGGACGCGCGCACACACACGCACGACGGAGTGCTGGAGGTTTTTTAGACACGATCAGAGATAAGGGAAGTGAAGTGAGAGATAAAAGGATGAGAGAAAAGGGGGAGAAGGAGAGGCAAGGGAGGAGTGCAAGTAACGACAGTGAGGGAAAATGAGAAAGCCCAGTGAGATGGGAGAAAAGGTGAAACAAAACACACACACACAAGCCTTCTTTAATCAATATGGTGGGAATGTGGTCTTGTGGTAAATCACTTTCCTGGTAATAACAGAGCAGCCACTATCTCTCTTTTTAATATGTTGCCGGAGTGTCAGTGGGTGATACACGGTAATATACAGCTTGGAAGGAAGGAAAGGCAAGACAGACAGTGGCTACATGTGTGTCTGTGTGTGTGTGTGTGAATATCGGGGTGCTGTGATGTATAGGTCTGGGCAGTTGGTCAGCACTCAGATGAAAGAGGGGGATCATGATTAGGTTGGGTAAAAGCATCCATGCTGAACTCTCCCCACACACACTTATAAGGAGAACAACCACAGCTGGCTGGAAACCTCTTCCCTTCCCGCCCATCACCCCTCCTATCACACGTCCTTTCACATGAACTCTCAATGCATCAAAACTTTCCATCCCAGAAGCAAGGATCTGCTATAGTATGAAAAGGAGCAAAAAAAATGTCATTACAGGGGGGAAACTATCCTTCTTCGTTTCTGGACGCATCAATTTGAAGGCGAGCAACTTTTCCATCTCAGCCTTACAAATCGGTCTGCCTGTCAGCGCCCAGAGACACCAGATTAAAGAACGCCCCGGCAGGTTGACCTTCACTTAGCTATTTGACCACAGGGCACATTAACCACCGTGAGGTTTTTTTTTTTTTACCCTTTTTTGCCTTGACTTGATTCAATCTCATCCAGTCTCATCTTTGCCCGCTGTGTTAGAGGCTGTTGGGCAAATGTTGTTACCATAAAAGAGAGTGGCTTCTCAATTGACTCGAGTCGCCTTTAAAGTGCTGCTAAATAAGTAATGGGGTATCTCATCTCGTTTGGCTGCCTTGTAGCTGGATGGGTTACAACTAGCTGAGTATATATTTTTTTTTGGTTTGAAAGGATCTCATCTATGCTGAGAAATGATGGAGCTGTAGCTGTTTTGGTCAAACCTTAAAAATAAAACTTTAAACAAAGTCACAATGGATCTACGTGTTGTGAACACCTTGGCTACTGTCACATCAAATTTTAGCTCGATATCTGTAAAACAGAGTTATAGCCATTTTTGTGTTTGTCGATTAGTGGTAGCGGCCATCTTGAACTGGACAGACTTGAAAAGTTAATCAGTTGTAGACGTACAGCCAATGACTACTTTCTGAAAGTTTCATGAAAATTTGTCCATTGGTTATGAAATATTTTGCTAAAAGACAAGCAAACCTGCGCCAGTCACATACTTAATTCCAGTCACCAGTAATAAAAATCTGCTTTGGCTAACATTTCAGAACATTTACAGAAATACAAGTTGTAGTTTCTGTAACAGAAATCAGGGTTGTGCCAGATCCTATTGTCCACAATAATACTGGCATATTTTATATGATTTTTTTTTTTAAAAAAGAAAAAAGTATTGTCTCACAATATCAGCAATATGACAACACAACCCATTTACATGCAGCGGCTCAGAATGGTACACCCTGGATGCCTCACTCAGAACCAGCAGCGAGACGCCTACCTTAACCGTCCCGCTGACACAAACAGAACAAGGTTGTTTTGGCGTTGAGACTGAAATATTTATCTGTTGTCTCTGGGTTGGAGAATAGATAAGGAGTGGACCCATTGAGGGTTACAGCAGAGTCATAGCCTCCATAATATGACAGTGCTTTAGCTACAAGAGGCGAGAGAACAGACCTCCAACAAAGCACCAACATCTGATGTGGAAGAAAACTGTTACAGCGAAAGTCAGAAATCATACCAAACAAACCCTGGAGGCAATGAAGGCGTGTGTGTGTGTGTGTGTGTGTGTGTGTGGGGGGGGTTGTCATACAGACAGCTGTATATGGGTTATAAAGGTAAACTAGTCTATTTGAGACTGAATAGTTTACTGAAATTACGGAGGCCGTTTCACATTGTTTGGCCAAGGTTTTGATGCCTAAACACGCAGTGTTTGTATTTTAATAGAAAGTTTCTTTGTCACACTCTGTTAATATTTGCATTGAAAATGTGAGGTCAGCTTTGTTATGCAGACTCTTGAAGAGCTGAAACTTTGAATTGCTTCAGTAATTATTAATACATTTGTGTTCGGCGGTTACACTTTTCCCCAAGTATAACTTCGAATCCCTGAATGCTCGTGTTCAAATTAAGGACTTCTCTCTTATTGCAGCAAAAGGCTGCTTTAGCAGTTAATCCATAGTGATAGATTAACTGTCACCATGCACGGTAGCGCATCATAAAACAAAAGCTGGAAAATATCTATTATTTGTTTGCACTAATAAATGCTGAAACTTACAAACTGCAGTCACAGATAAAATGATTGGTGCTTTCGCTTGCTGTACTGCTATAATTACTGTCATTTCAATATTCCATAATACTGCGATATAATTTTGAAGCTTTCACACCCACTCTTAAAAGAAATATCAGTTATCAGGATTTGTAGCTAAAATAGTGAGGCTAGAAGCAACTAAGTACTACAATGTTAAGTACAGTCAATGCCATTAGGCTAATAGCTGAGGTATATTTACTTCTTCTCCAAGACAGTCATATCAATTTCTGTTTGACTTCAGTTCCAAGTTAATTTTATTGATTGTCTGTTGGACAAACACGAGTTATTATTGAACAGAGATCATTCTTCAGGGGCATTTGGGTGCCTGTGGACACAAAATCCTAGAGAAAATAATATACAGCATCCTGCTTTTGTTACATCAACAACATACCAATATTAGTTTTGGATAATAAAAGAAAAACGGGACTGCTTAAAATAAAATCAATACATTTTTACCAGCACTGTTTGTCTTTTTGTGTACATATCTGACTACACATCAAAGCGTTCTGCCTAAAAACCGGTACACCCAAAACAAACAAACAAAAAAAACAAAACAAAACAAAAAAACAACAGCCCTCCTGGGACAAGAAAGATTAAAAATGATTAAATTGCTTTACACATTTGGAGTCCTAAAAAAAAGCTCTTTATGACTTCCCTGAACAGCCATTACTGGAATGTAGATATTATTACACTAAGCTGCTAACAAAAGTCAAAGCTGTGACAATAATTGCTGGAACAAAGGGCGTACCAAACCATATCCTTGGTTCATACTGAACTGCAGATATTTGGGACGAACTGTGATGTTGCTAATTAATACACATGTGGTACACGAGTGGAAGATTTAACACTTCGTACAGAATAGAAGCAGCTTGCGGCAGATGCCCGTCACAAGCCAGTGGCTAAAACGACTTGTAAAGTCATCATTAAAACAAAAGCACACTTCATTTAAATTTTGACAGGTAGAGCGGAGGATCGTCCCCTGGAGATAAACACAATGGTCTGTACTGTTCACACAGAGCTGACTGATTAAACGGTGGTTTTAAATGAAGACCGACAATGAGAGTTTCACAACGACATGATAATTAATGCTGCAGATTTATTGTTTTACATTCCTTCTGTTGTGATGGACTGCAAATTGTTATACTCGATGTAGAATCATGGTAAAACATAAGTTCACGCACAACACAGTTTAAGCTTTCATTTCTTAGGACTTAATAAAAACCATCTGGTTTGAATTCAAATTAGGTAAAAAAAAAAAAAAACAATCAGATGAATGAATACTTGCTTCATTACGAAATGTTAGCACCCTTAGGTCCTCTGATGAACATCTTGAATTAATGAAAAGCAGCCCAGTTGCCTTTGGTCACTTGAATCATTGATCTTCAAGTGTGAGCAACTCTGTAACTGAACAAAATTGGGATTTTTAAATGATCTTAGGCACTCAGGTGTGTGTCAATTGGATACTATGGAGGAAAGACAGAAATGAGCTTAGCAAGAGTTGCTGTTCATTGTCATGACTGAGGTCTTCTCCAAAACAATGTGTCGTCTGTAGGAGAGACTATTGTCAAGTTGAAGGTTTGCCAATCGTCCCAGGGGTGGACATCCCAGCAAGTTCTTTCCAAAGTCAAAAAAAAGGAATGCTGGGAGAATTTGAAACAAATCCAAGAGCTACATGCCAGTCTCTACGGGCTTCCGTATGTTAAATGTTTCAACAGTACAAGAAGACAAAACTGAACGGGTATGAATGGTTAGGAAGAGTAGAAAAAAGCTTTTTCTCAGAAAAAAACAACAAAACAAAACCAAGAAACCAGCTTAGGTTTACAAACTTCTGTTGTTTTGGACAAATGAGACCTAAGGGAAGATGCATGACTGTAAATCTGTACACCATCATCTGTAAAGCATGGTGATGGAGTTGTGATGATGTGGGCTCACTTTCCAGCCACAGGATAACTGAGGTGTGAGGCCACCTGTCCCACAGCTGAAGCTTAGGCACCAATGGGTTTTGCCATGAGAAAATGATCTCAACATAAGCAGCAAGTGTGAAACAAAACAGCGAAAAAGAACTAAATTGACATGTTGCAACGGCAAAGTCAAAGTTCAGATCGCAGCTGTACTGAAACGCCGAGGTGGGGCTATAGGGAGAAATGTTTGCATACTTCAATGAACTGAAGTAAGTTTGTTAAAAGAGATGGCTAAAATCTCTTTAGAATGATGCAAGAGACTGAAAACTTCTTCTTTTTTTTTTGCCAAAACTTAAGTTATTGCTTCTGAAGCTGATGGATGATGGGCAAACAGTTTCAAACACAACTATGATGAACATTAATATTCTCTTTAAGGGTACCAACAAATCTCTCCACACTATTTTAGAATATTGTTGTAAAATAAACAGCAAATCATTTCTTTTCATACTTTTTTTATATTTTACTCCATCACATACTAAAGGCATGCAGATATACATTAGATAACCGCTAAAACGAATGACTAACAAAAAATGAAGCATCGTTTCAGGGTCCAAAGATATTTATCTGCATCTGTACGTCAGCACGTTTTCTTTAAAAAAATGTAGCTAGGATTGAGATGGTGATTGGATCTATTATTTTTTAGGCTCATAAAAGACACTCGTTATCCCACTGCTTTGTTCGTTGTGGCTTTGATATGACATTTGAGCACCCTACAAGCTCAAAAAAAAAAAAAAAATTGTCACACACATTGATCAGGTTCAAGATGACATCTATGTAGATGTTGTGACTTTACTGTAAAGGCAAAAAGCGGGGATTTGTTATCTAACTATAGTTGATGAGTTGTCGCCGCTTTCACGTGCTTAGCAAACAGAGCTGCTGTCATCTCTTTGTTCCCACATTGTGACTGCTCCTATGACAAGCCTACTGACGAGCCACATCACATGCAGCCGAAATCCTGCTAAAATCAGCACACTCAATTTAATCTTAATTAGCTGACCATAAAAAGCTGCACATTACCACTGACGCAGATGAGGGTCATTTTTTTTACTCCGCTCTTCTCTCTTTAAAAGCCTTCTTTTTTTTTTTGATACCGCTCAAATTTCACACTAAACATCTTAATGACATGTGGGCCTAATGATCTGTGTTACGTATCAGCTTGTGAAGCCCATGACATGCTGCCAAGCTAACCATTCTGCTTATGTTCTACCAGCCTGAAATGAGAAACAGTGATTCATGCGATCGGCATCAAAGAAACAGCACAGGATCCATCAATGTTTCCTTGGAAGACCTGTCCTATCAAGCTGCTTCTCCTTTTCTGTTCAAGTTATGGGCCGTTTGATGCATGCTTTTGAATTCTCCATGGCTGAAATATGAGCTGGTGAGTAATCCACAATACCCCTGGGCCCCTTTATTAAGAAATGTGCTTAAATCAGATGGGAACATGGTAAAAAGTTGCGAATTCTGTATAACACTCACCCCCTATTGGTTCCTACACTGGGCCGACTGTAACCACTGGTAATGGATGTCTCCTTGGGCGACGTGTTCATAAATAAAACAAGCCGAGCTACTCGCCTGGTATTAACTGCACTTTCCACGTAGAACGGCGGATCGATGCTAATGGAACGCATGCAAAGCGAACGGGGACGGTTTCCGTGGCCTTTTGACCTCAGGTGGCAACAAACACCGCTTTGATTGTAGGGAGTAAAAAAATTCAGAGAGAAACTTGCACCTGGAGAGGAATAAATATGCGGATAATATTCACCACACTCAGCAGTGTCAGTGGAAAAAAAAAAAAGCAAAGAAAAAAAAAAGCTTTGAAATGTAGAATTTGATATGCTGCAAGGGTCAGCCCCAAGCTCTTGGTGTAGTAAAAAAGCAGATGAGCCAGAAATGGAGGGGGGACAGAGTGTGTTTGTGTACAACACACGCGCAAAAAAGAAAATATCAAGCAGTACTAGGCATTCATAGACTACGGATGGACTGTGACCAGAGCTATGACAGCAACAGCACGGAGAAAGATATTAATGCATGAAAGATACACCCGCTGACCTGCTGCTCCTGTGGTTGTATACCGAGGAGCTAAATGTTAAGGCTGCCGGCACACCGATGCGTGATTTGTGTGGGAGCCATAAATGAGGAAAAGTAAAGGAAACAAAGAGGGATGAGACAGAGAAGGAGGTGGGGGTGGGGAGTAGCAAGGGGGAGGTTTTGGAGCAGAGCAATAATTTACAGGTATTGTAAAAGCAGAGCCGGAGAGGACGTCACTAAAACAAAAATGCCAAACTGCTCTCCAGAGGGAGTGCCGGTTTATACATTTCTACTGACATTTTTCATAAAGGGACGGCAGAAGACGGTCTCAAGAAGTCCCTGTAGGACATTAGGACAAAAGGGCTTTCATTGGAGGGATGGTTTTAATTGTCCTGTAAAAGGTGTCCGTCAGGAAATAATATTATCTTCCTCGGTCTGAACTCCTTTATCGAAGCAACTGATATGAATTTTGCTTCCATGCCTCATCGGCTCTCAGTTTGAGCGCGGAGCATTGAGATGAGCGGGCTCCCACTTCGTGCACCCCCTTAGGCTCCTTTAATTTGATAAAGGTTGAGTACCTCCGGGCATTTAGAGAACATGTCCCTCCTCTTCCTGACACCACCTTACAACCCCTGTCCCCACTCGGTGCAGTTTACCGACCGTGACGCAGCATGACAGCTGGATAATCCCAGCGAGACCGAGGCGCCATTAAGAAGGAAAAAAAAAAAAAAGAAGGGGGGGTGGCTACTGCTAAAAATGCCAAACCACAATACCAAACCCCTCCTGCTCCTCCTCTACTTGGTTCCCTCACTGTCTCTTTTTCACAGAGGTGCTGCATCTCTCTATTAATGACTGGAGACAGGAGGGGGGAGGGTTGGTTTGGGACACAACTTCTCATTCCCCCCCAAACAGCCACTTATCTATGGTGAAAAGCATGACTACACACAGTGGGTGCCCTCTGACAGTGGGGGCAAACGAGAAAAAAAAAAAAAAAAAAAAAACACTTGGTAAGTGTGTGAGCCCTCAAAGCAACAGTCTAGTTGAAAGCTAATCATGCCACATAATGAAGCTACAGTCAGCTTGCAAGGTTAATGGAACACCTGTATGCACACTGAGAGGGATGGGTGTGTGTGTGTGTGTGTGTGTGTGTGTGTGTGTAAGAATCAGTGGAAGTCTGTCTTTTTGCACACTCATGTGGCTGGTGCATGGCTGCAATACTCGCTCAAAATGCTGCGAGCCTTGAAACACCGCGGCTCAAAAGGAAAATAGTGAAAAGAGAAGCCACTGCTCATATCTGTCAGCATCACACAGAATTAAAAAAAACCCTTCTCCATCTACCGGGAGCACACTTTTTGAGGGGGTAGGGGGGTATGTGTGAATACTGTATGCCTTGAAGGTGAGCCAAATCAGAGAGAGATGGGAGAAAAAATAAATAAATAAAAAGAATTAGGTTAACTTGTCACGAGACAAAATAAAACATTTAACTTTCTGTGTAAGGGATCAACTCTTTGAAATCAATGGCAATTCGGTGGCATATTTCGGTAATTCTCATCCTTATCTCTCAACAAATACTCAAATCTGATCAAACACGCCATTATGTCGACAACATTCGATTCCATTCAATGTCAGGAGCGTCTGCCGGCAACCTTTGAGGAGGAGAAGGCGGGCGCCTAAATTATGCAAATGCCTGTCAGTTTAACAAATCAGAGGCAGAGAATTAGCAGGCTGTTAGTCTGTCTTAGACCCGCAAATGCTGCTAATACAGATGAAGGGCTGGAGCCTGATTTCATTATCGCGACTCTGAAAAAGAGAGAAATCGGGACGAGAAAAGGAAGAAGGCGGGGAGGGTGGGGGGGAAAATGAGAGACCAAGAGATGGAGACAAATGTGTGTGAAAACACGGGCCTCTATTCAGAGCTCTATCAACTCCAAATATCAAATTAGCCAAATGAATGGTACAAGATAAAGGACAGCACAAGGAGGGGAGCGAGCAACGGCAGACGGGCTAATGAAAGGCGGTGGGGAGAAGGGTGGTGGGGGTGAATGGGAGGGATCGGAGAGTATTTCAATAATCGATAGAGCGTGACGTGAAGAGAGTGAGACACGGAGAAGGAGAAGGAAAGAGAAGGAGGATATCACAGTTCATTAGTCATAGCTGGTGACAACTAGAGACTGTAGCAAGAAGATTGTCACCGGGTCTTAATCAGATGAGAAACGATGGGACGCCAGTCATTAATTCCAACAGCATTATACCGTCTATTGTCTGCCTCTGAAGGGGCTTATCGCAATCTCTCTACCTCCGACGGCTCCTGCTCCTCCTGCTTCTCCGCCAGCAAACAAGCTGCCAGTGAACTCACCAGGGAAACTCTAAAGAGCTGGGGAGAACCTAAACTCTCCCTTTTTGTGCAAAGTCTCACTCTCTCCGCCTTTTTATTTTCTTATTCTCTCTCACTCACCAACACACACACACACACACAGAGGCAGGAGCTGAAAAACATGTAATGCTACAGTAGCCCTCGGTGCTGCACAGAAGCAACTCTGAGGCAGGAACCAGGAAATCAATTCCTTCCTTTATAAGATCCCCATTAAAAGAAGCCAAGGAGAGTTAAAGCACTTTCTCAAGACATACCAATGACCAAAAACTCCACACTGCTGTATATGAACACTTCCGCTTCATGCATACAGTAAAAAGTAAACAAAAAGATAATTTTGTGTGTCATATTCTCTCTTTTTTCTTCTTTTTTCCTCTCCTGATTACACGCAGACAAATAAATACTGCAACATCCTCCTTAAAATGCACATCTCCGCCATGTTTTCCCTCTCTCAGGGTCTGTTCCTGTCAGAACCGTGGCCCGAAACCCTCAGTCAGCCGGCTCAACTGGGAGCGACCTCCTCCGACTCAAGACAACATCCTCTCTGCACGGCTGGAAACGTGTTTACTGTATTTGCAGCACAACACCGTTTCGCCTGCCTGGTCCGCCACGACCACACGAAATCTACGGCGCCCATGCAGCCATGAGAGCGTTGTGTAAATTCCATCTGGAGTGATGTCTGTTCTGCGTGCTGCTCTACAGACTTTTACGGACACGACGGACAGGACGATAACTTCATAGTCAACAAAGGAGGGCCGTATGCAAACTCCATCAGTATTTGACCTTCCTGCTGCAGCTATAATCGTCAGTCATTGGTGGTTTTATTTACAACCATTATTCGTTTTTTAAAATATTTTTACACCGTTCGTTTGAACTGATTATCATCCAGGTCAAAAGAAATAAAAAAGGGTGGATGTTAAGGTTAGAACAGAAGGTGACTAAAAAGTATAAAATGTTGAAAATTAGTTAAAGTATTACTTCTTTTGCTCCACCAAGTCCATTTTAATAAAAAGGTTTGAAAAATTCAAAATAAAAACACCAACTGGTCCTTGTTTCTTGAAGATATTTTACTTTTACGTTTATATCTTTCTGCTTGATCTAAATACTATTACCATGACAAAAAAAAGACCCAGAAACAACAACTACTTCAACTGCTTCTACATTAAAAACCTGGCAAAGCATAAAAGAAAGGGAACCATTTTGTTTTAATGAAGTTCATAAGTTCATAAGGAATCAGGCAGTGACTGCCTGCAAAGACCTGACATATTAATGTTTTATTTATGACTCTGAATTGTTAAAGTACATTTAACGGTTTAAAAGCAGGTTTTTTCCTTTCTATGGAACTTTAATACCCAGACAATTTGTGCAATTCAAAGCCTGCTTAACAACACTCAGCAGTGTGTTTGCAGTAGTGATTAAGCTTGTCTGTTGACAACATGTGTTTGCATTAGCTTGTGTCCCTACTGGACATGTAGATCCTTCCCTTTCTTGTTTTCTTTGCTCCGAAGAATACAGTAACCATGAATAATGGCGAATTCTGTCTGCATAAGTGCCTCACTCTGTGAGGGAGTGAGAGACCGTCTAGTATGGTGTGAATTTATGTGACAAAACAATTCTGTGCTTGACTGTGTATGACTTAGTGTGCGTTCTGCAAAAAAACAGTGCACAACGGTGGCCGCAAATTCATGCGGATGGGAGTTTGTTCCCCGCGTTTGTGTGTTACTCCGGTACGTGCGAAACACTGGCAGATAGTGTGACTGCTTGTGACAAAGTGGCTGCGTGCGCGTGGAGGGCAGTTTGTCAATGAGAGACTGACAGAGAGCTTCTGCATCGCTTATTTGTCAGTACTGCTGGTGTTTCGCCGAGCTGAAAATACCACAGGAGGGACCGGAGTACCTGATGACACACCTTTCTCCCTGCACTCTGTCTGACCGACCATCACAACACACACACACACAGGGAAAAGACCAAACACAGTTGTACACACCAAACAATGCACATACTTGAATGCAAAAAGGCATGCGATAGCTGTTAATATCTGACCACATCAGAAACATGTTGCAGATGGAAGCACACAGTGACAGAGTAGCATTTCCTGAGTCATAGTCTGTTTGTTTTGTATCTAAAGAGAAGGCAGCTACTGTGTCCTAGAGGGGGGCTTGATCTGGTCGGATTCACAGCGAGCACCGATGTTCAGTAGCAATAAATGGCCACAGCTGTGGACCCCTGCTTGCGTGTGCTAGAGTGTGCAAATTTGTGTGTTGATGCGCCTTTGTGTGGTCTTCCATAGGTTTGGGTATTTGTTCATCCTTCATCCATGTGGAAAACCAATCCAAACACCAGTGCACAACTTCAGATTTGGAGTTTCTTCTCCTAATGCCGACATTCCTGAACTGTTTTGTCTTTGAATTGTTTCCAAGTTGTGTAGTAAACTGATCATTTGTCTCAGTTGGGCCTTTTTCATACTGGATGGCAACCCCACTATGCTCTACACAAAATACACGACTTATGAGAATGTGGCAGGATTGCAGCAAATTTGGTAAACCTCCTCCAGTGCATCAGTCATGACGCTACTCTTCAAATAGTGTTTTCTTCCCTGCTATTTTTTTGCACTTTCAAATTGCTCTCCTGCATTCTCACCACACTCTGCAGACCCACCCTGGCACGATTTTTTCAAGCCACGTCAGAATGTGTGTATCCCGTTCGTCAGGATCCAGCTAGGTTGTCCTTGCCACAATAACATCGTAGCCCACGCATGAAGCTAGTGTGACTGGTCCAGAGCACACGGGCCCTACGTCATGAATACCTGCCACCACAATGATAATCCACTGCCACATCACAACAAAAGGTCAAAACTATCTTTAGCCCTATCACATGTAATGGTGAACCCACAGAGTTCTGAATATACACCTGAAGCCCTCGTCTAAACCCTGCAAAGACCACCCACGTTCTGGATGGGTTTTTTTACATTGTAGCAGGGACATCATCCAGTGTAAAGGGGGCTTAACTGTTCTGCAGAAGTACTCCAGAAGAACAGCCAGGACTGCAAACTCTGCTTAGCAAAACGTTGCACTAGGCAGACACGGTCATTTTATTTCAGCCAATTTAGTGAAAGTGCAACAAGTTATGACCGATTTTTATTTCCAAAGTCAACAATGATGTAGCCACGGTCCTAAAAAATGGCCTCAGATAAAGAAAAACAAACAAAAAAAAACTGATGATTGCCTAAAGGCCTTTGCATGCTTCTCTGTCAGTGGATTAATATTATTTTTGAGTCAGTTGCACTATAATGTTTTAAATCGCCTATAGTAACAATCCAGTTTAGTAGGTGGCCATAATGCACTGGTTTGTCAACCTTTAAGAGCAAAGAAAAAAATAAAGTTTGAGTTGCTTTTAAAACAGCAATAATACGCTATTTTTATGCTCTGGCAGTGATAAATTATCCAGATGTTGAAAACTGAATCTTCTCGTGTAATATTTCCTCAAAGCAACCATTCTTTTTGTCCTCTCCTCCCTCCTCTTCCCTCTGCTCCTGGTTGGACTTGCAGCGTTCTTTCTCTGTCCTGGCAACACCTTTTATTCAGGAGCTTTATTGTTGCACATATTGCTTTAGTTGGTAAACACTCCGATTTTCCTCGTCGTGATGCACATTTTCCTCTGGAGACTGACCTGGTTCGCAGGCAGGTCAGTCAAGCTCACAAACTATCATGCAACAAAAGAGATTGACATAAACAAACCTTTGGAAAAAAATATGCTCCCCTGATGGCAGTCTATGCCTTAGCAAAACTGCAAAATACATCTTTGCATCAACTGCATGTCCACAATATTTATGCAACATCATACAATTACAGAAGATAGTTTTTGACAATTCCACTCAAAAAAAAAAAAAATAATCCAACACATGAGTAGGGATGACAGCTCCAACCATCTTGCAAAGTTAACGTGGCAATATGTCTGTTGTAAATACATTTATATCAGCTTTAGAGAGGATATAACTCATCATTTATATGCACCGTTTTTTTCCTCATGTGGTAGTTTACAACCAACAAATATGGGAAAGTTAACAATTTCCATTTAGTCAGTAGACAATCACTTACCAAACCCTTGATAAGTTATTTTGATGCGAGCAAAATCCTGGCAGGATAACGACAGCAATCACATTCAAGTACAATCAAAATAATAATTGATTCAGCACTTTGAAGAGTGAAAGGAAATGATGGTCGAAGTAAACAAACTTGTCTGTTCAACAAATCCATCTGCATCAGCAGCTTTGAAATTGGTTTTATCTCTAAAATTACTAATGTGCATTTGGATGAGGGAGCCTGCACAATCAGGAATGAGTGTTAAAATGATTAATATATGCATTAAAAAAAAAAAAAGACCTGCCATCAAAAGCAAAAGAGAAAAATTGAATTGGCAGCATTTTCCCTAAGAGCAAAACACAATTATCAAAGCTTGTTATGACAATAGAAATAAACAGGGGAAGTAGAAAGAGTGCGAGGTTGACAAGATGAATAATTTCCTGCCTGGTTTGAGGTTATCAACTTCACTGGACTTCACTTAATACCTCTATTTCCACAGAGGGCTCCATTCTGTTGAGATCCAACTCATGGCCACAGCTGAAAAGGTCATCGTCGAAGCCACGGAGGAGTCTAATTACCATGTATTAAAAGGCTTGACCCCTCTTCATTTGCATCCACCTCTGTTCCTCCTGTCCCATTCTTCTCTCAGAAGACGATATGAGCAAAGATTACTCCCGGCAATGTACATTTGAGTCTTCTGTGGAAGTTTTCCAGAGCTCAGGAGAGAATTACTTCCTCACTGTAAAGATGGGCTGTGTTTGAAGAAAAAAAGAAGCTGGATTTCTTTTTTTTTTTTTTTTTTTAAAGGCTAAAAGAGCACCAAGTACTGTTTTACCGGTCTTTAACTCATTCATTACAAAATAATTCACTCCAATACCAGAGGTTCACTTGAACTGCGGATAGTGGAAACTAAATTCTTCTGAAAGCCTTTGAATAGTTGAATTATTGTATTTTAAAGCAACCAATCAATACGTTTTGGCCTTAAAAAGTAAAGTGAGGATTTATGAAAAAATAATTGCATATTCCAGTCTGTTTCGAGTACGAGGAAACTTGGCACTAAGTGCATTTGTGCTGTGTCAGCGTCCTGACAGTGCTGGGATTGTGGCAGCATGTGGTCCCGCATCATCTCTCGCAGAGTTCCTTCTTGTCAATATACAAAGTTTGTTATTTCATTTCGTCGTGACATTTAGCTAACGTGACGGACAAGCAACTGTGCTGAAACGCGTCCTTCCTTTATGTAGGAAGAGATTAAATGTCATAATATAACAATGACAGTAATTCCAGAAATGGGTCGAGGACCAGTCTGAAACGATAACCGCTCGAGTGTAGGAAGAACACGTCACTAAATTTAAAATCACTTTCCACAATCTCTGAGTCAGCACTGCCAGGACCAAACTTGTCAGTCAAAATAATGAACTTACTTATAATAGCTTTGCTAACTCTTCACTGAAATGTAAAGGATACCTCAGATACACATATACATATCTGTAAAAAAAACTCCCCAGTCTTGTAAAGCAAACAAATCTAATCATGATGTAATGGTTACTGACAGTCAATTGTTTATAGATCTCTTTGGGGTCTATGAATATGATAAATCAATAATACAATGATTGATCTCTTTGCTCCATGGCTGCATCAACCAGCAAACATTGCCAAGGTAAGAACCCCAACTATTTATGACCTAAATTAAGATGGGACTGCTGAGAGAGGCAGAGAAACTGTGAAGGGTGGGGCCGTAGGGACCAAGCGGAGCTGGAAAAAAGGGGTTAGCTAGTCAAATAAAGAGCACATTTGCACAGGACATCACATCGCCAAGAGCCATCTTCAGGCAATAATGCAATAATGAGGAAATTCAATCAGCAGCGCAGACCGTGAGTGGACTGCATGACTGCCTAAATCATCTGATATGACAGAGGAGCTTTATAGTGCCACTCTCTTCATATTACTATATATGAGAAACATTTGTTTATCACATAAAGCCAGCAAAAGAAAGCAAAAGAAAAAAGGACGACGGAACTCGAGTAAACATGAATGTGAACATATCGATTAGTGCACAACCAATAACTATTTGGAGGCCACTTGAGCCACCTGGGAAAGCCGACTGTGGGCTTTGAGCAAAACTGATGCTGGCAATGACATCAAAGCAAACAGTCCTATATAAAAAAGAAACTCAATATAATCTGGTGTTACTTGTCATTATGAAAGAAATGAATGATGTGCAATAAAGAGAGGACTAACCTGCTAATACAGTTGGAATTCATTGGGATGCTTAGTCTTAAAGTTTCCAAAAATAAAACAGAACGGGGGGTTCCCTTTGCATGTACAGGAGACTGGAATGTATGAGTACGTGGAGCATTCTAAGTTTGAACAACCGCAGAGCAGAGGTGTGAGTAAAATACTATCAAAGGTCTGCGTGAAGGTAAGTAACAGAGACATACAGGTCGAAAGCGCGAGCATCCTGGTGTTACATTTGATTTAAAGTCATCTCTCAGATAGGAAAGCCTGATGTTCAAAGAGCATTTTTTTTTTCCTCTCTCTTTAATTCAAAGAACATAATTCTGAGGTGGAGCAACTCTAATTGGAAAAACACACAGTGGGTGTTGGGCTACACTCACAGCTTGGATGGCCTCGGGCTACTCAACTTTCTTTTTTCCTTTATTTTATGTTTTACCTGACTCATCACGGCCATTTCTCTAAATGACAAAGAAACATTATCATGGGAACCGAGATTGACATTACCTCAAGTTACCGAGTGCTAATCAGCTATTTTTGAAGTTACCGTCAGCTTCTAGAGTTTAATTTGGGAAAATCCACTCTCCCTTGCTGAGTTGCATCCAGGCGGCTTACTGACATTTAAAAGCTGCAAATTGAAGCACTGCTTTACCTGCTCATTTTTTTTTTTTTTTTTTTGAGTTTGCGTAAGCAAAAGAAAAATAAATCTTAACATACTAGAAAACACTACCATTTTTCCTCCCCGTCTGCTGGGATTTTCGTGTTATTTAGAGCAGTTGCAGGGGCCGCTCCGAGGCTGGACAGCTCAGAAATGGTGATTAAAAAAAGAATTTGTTTTATATGTACCGCACAAAAAAAAAAAAAGGCTGTCTAATGAAAGGTGGTTGAGGAATATATCTCAGGAGATAAAAAGAACTCAAGAATGAGGGCGCAAACGGATGAAAAATTGCTCGAGACGACGTATAAACACCGATTTGTCTCACGCTCACACAAGGCGCGCAGATACGCACAAGATATTTAATTTGCAAAATCAGACTCGGGAGTTGAGAATTTTCCATGTTTGCTTGCTCTGTTCCTTGTATTTGGCGTCAAAGCTTCGCCTGCCATAAAAAAAAAAAGATGAATATTCTATGACATGTTAAAGACTGCTCTGTCAAATACGCAATCAGCCAAAGCCAACACAAGTGCTGGCGAATTACCGTGGCTTAGGGAAAGACAATGACTTGTCAGTTTTGCACTGATTGGCCCTATTGGGGAATATCCACAAATGTGACACAGGAAAAAGTCACAACACATCCTTTTAAAGTCTTGAAAATATTCTTGGATGTTTAATTGGTTTTCTCAAAAAAAAAAAAAAAAAAAAAAAAAACAAGATCCTGAAAGAAGTTTGTCAAGATAGGCAATTTGCTGTAATTTGCTCCCGGTAAAAAAAAAAAAGAGGAGGTATTTAGAAGCTGATGCTCGCTGTTTTATTTAATCTGAAATCAAAATTTCTTGACGTAAAACTGAATAACCCTCAATTTCCTTACTGCTTCATGCGAACTGAACAGTTCTGTTATTATTCAGATGTAGTGGAGAGACTGAATAACCATGTATCCAAATGTCACACAGTTTTATTTGACAAAAAACCCAGTGATCTCTTTTGTTTTTTTAATCTGTTGCTTCAAACTATACAACAGTGATAGGATACTGTAATTGTATAGCTCCTATGAGCAATATTACATCACAAAAAGACATGTTCACAGGAAACGCTACGTTTAATAAATATACTAGATGCTCCCAAAATCTTTTAACAGGGAGGAAATTTTGCCATTAGAGATCTGAAGGTGATTGAAGACATGCAAGAGTTTAACAAAAAGCAAGGCAGTCTGAGAAGAAAAAGGCTGATCCTGTTTTGGTACCAACTGTGACCTAGGCACAGTTAGCAGGGCACCATCTACAAATCTCATCGCTTGGAAAGAAAAATACTAGTTCTACAACACGAAAATGGTTTGCTCGTAGTTTGTCGTTTGATACAGAGTCAAACTGCTGCATCTTGAAGCCACCGGAGACAGTGGATATACTCCTGATTTCTGAGCATTATTGTGTTCAAAAGGAGAGTAGACCAACGCATTCAGAATATTTGGGTGGAAAAAAAAAAAACTTGAGTTTTGAAATTGTCTTAAGCTGAACAAAAGGAAATCATATTTGGCTTGAGAAACAAAACTGAGCTTCGAATATCAAACATTAATCCTATAATCTTAGCAGTCTTAGAAATAATCGAAAGACTGCAAAGATCAGAACCAACAGGACCCAAAAAATTTCAGAAAAGAGAATGATCATTAGCATTATCAGAGAGGCTGATTAGGCGAGAACTATATATTGGTATAGTTTGCATAAAAATGGCAATGTATGGTTTGGCTTTGAGATGAAGATATGTGTAATCAGAACATGGAAGGAGGCCGAGGCTTGATCCTTGGGGTATGCCACAATGGACGAGCCAAAGAGAGACATTATAATTGGGATCCATTAAAAAAAAAAAGCTAAAATTGTCTCCTCCACAGCACTCATCTCTAGGTTGTCAGTCACCTTACTGAGAAGCGTCTGTGTCTCTGTGCAATCTGGTTACAGACTCATGATTCATAAACAAAATCAACTGTGCAGAGATTCTGCAGAACCTTGGTTTAATACATATATTTTGAACACTGGTCGACAGATACTAACAAGGGTCTAAATCAGGTTTCTATAGCAGCAGATAAAAAGTGGCATGTTTAAAATCTGTCTGAAAATTGTCAGAAAATGATACTGAATAAATATAAATGGAGCTGAGTGGGGAGAATACTTCCTAAAGCATCATAGTGAAAACTGTACAACCTAACTCTGGAAGGTAAATCTGTTTCACCCAAGTACAAAGCTGATTTTGTTTTGTAAATCTTTCAAATAAATTCACATTTTATTTCCTATAAGGGCAACGTGTGGGACGTTTTCGGCTTCAACTAAAAATACCTGCTCTTCAAACACAATGCTCAGTTTTAAAGTTTGGATTAGACTTCTTTCACTGCATAATAATGTGCCATAAAACATATTTGTCACTTTAATGGTACTTGTGCTTATTGTCATGAACTGGAGATTTGAAGATTACCTGATACATACTGATTCACAGATGTGTGAGTAGACTGGATTGGTAGAGCGGCTGTCTCCTGATGCAGTTTTGGGATTAAATCTAGATGCTGGTTTATTAAATCTTTGCACTTATAAAACCTGATCTATTTATTTATTCAATAAAGTCTACCAGCAGATTAATTTCCACAGGCATGAAATATAGAATTATACACACCATGAATTACATGTAAAATTGACATGCATGTATGCACATACATTTTATTGATTAGTAAATTAATCTATAGTAAACCTGTCATTGAAATAACTTGCAACATACCAATGAAATAAAGCCAATAAATTAGTCCTAAAGCCAGAACATGCTGCATTTAAGACCTGCTCTACAAACATTACAATATGTAAATGCCACCATACTCATTTCCATGACAATACTGAAATTCATGATGGCCATCCCAGCAGTAGAAAAGGAGGTAATTATGAAGGGCTTTCGCTTATTGTTTGGTTTCTGTGATTACACCAAGCAGCATGCCCTGGTGATCGCTGCTTCATAAATAGAAACGCTGTTAGCGATGCACATGTCCTTTAAAAAATGGATCTTTTGCTGTTACATCGCATTAAAAATGAATGAGGCTCAGGGTCACTGGGAGTTGGTTTTATTTCCAAGCTCCTTTCGATGTCAGATTAAAAGTGGAAATACTCCGAATCTACACGGAGCAATAGAAGAAACCTAAGTGTTATGTGACCTCCCAGTTCCCCAAAGTTTGGCAGAAAACAATCACATATCATGGCCCAGTGGTAAAGTGCTGACTCGCTCATGCTGTCTCTGTCAGCCAACATCTATGTTCATCGTCTGAGGATGACGACAACACTCACACGGCAGGAGGAGGCATTTTTCCAGGCCCGTGCCCTGGAAACGGTCATTAAATAGTCATGGGTCCCTGTGCTGAGCTGCGCCGTGCCTGGCTAGACTGGGTTGGGCTTCTTTAGCCTTAGTGCTCGCGTTATGCTCATCGCCGCAGGGGTCAGGTAAAGTGCAGGCTGCTCCTCAGTTACACCGGTTCATCGTCAATCCACTCGGGCCTGAGCACACGCGTACACACCACACAAGGAACAAACGCTGGGCACAAACACATGCACGCTCACCTCGCCGTAACCCCGTCGGCTTGTCTGTGTTTCTGGTAAGGTCACATCACGGTCACTGAGTGGTTTGACACATCGCAGAGACACAAGACGGGGGCTACTTTTAAATTTTGGAAAGGCTATCTGCCTTAGGTTTTCTCTTCTTTTCATGGTAACAGTCATGTTGGTACACTGTTTTCCTCTCGACTTTCCAGCACTTTACTCTGCAGCTTGTCTTAAAAAGTCTGCTCTTTAGTTTTGGGTACCACTCACATATTGTTTTTACCCTCAAATTACTCAAAAATGAAGAATAACATCTGACAGCAAGTAAACAATATAAACAATGGTAAAAGCTTGTATTTAGAGAATATATCAGTCAGGGTTTCAAATTGTGTTTTTGTCCAAAATGATCTAATGAATCATTTAGTGAACGAGGAAGAAAATAACAGGATTTTATTTGTTGTAGATAGCTCTTTGAACGACCTCAGTTTGGAGAAACTTTAATTTTGACAGGACTGATGAGCGAACAGATAGGGGTCAAGTGGGTTGGTGCCATTTTAACACAAATGCAAACTTAAAAAATGGCATGGCAATCATAAAAACCACATTACAGGGTTATTTCTGGAGAAATATTGTGATATTGTTGTTGGAAATGCTACAGCTAGCTGCTGCTGCCACTATTTGTGCTTGCAAATAACCACAGAATACTATCTAAATAACTTTTTAACCCAAACTTGACAGCTATGTAAAGATTTACAAGACAGGTCACATAAACTTCTATGAAATTTTCTAGATTATGGTCGTTTTAACATTACAGTAATTCCCTTTGGTCTTGGTTCTGCTCAAACTAGCTGTTAGCTTGTTAGACCAGTCAGAACTGAGCTATTTCTTCAAACTGAGGTCGTTAAAAGACAGCTGTTCATAACCTTTCCACTGAACCCTACTTAAAACCATCTAAAGAAGACCTCACTACATAAAAATAACACTGAAAACATTTGTATCAGATGAGGTAAGTGTAGCATCTAGCCATCATATCAAGTCAGTCATCTATTCTGCTTTCATGAAGTTTCAACCCTGGATGGTATGCATGTTGTCAGACTTTCTGGAGTAACGCTCCCTGTTGTAAATGAACTTCATTACTACCCTCCTCATGGGCTTTTGTCCTCCCACTGCGCGGACATCTGGTGCAGGATCAGCAAAATATCCCACCAGTGAGTCTAAGTGGCCTTGTATGCTTAGTTTGATGTTGCAGGACCAAGCGGTCAGAGCTGTCAATTAGCGCTCTTAGCGATGCGTCCCAGTGGACATGCTGCGTGCCTCGAAGAACAGAAATCCCTACTTAGGTCCTCCTGATTCTGAAATCTCATTTAATATTTGAGGAGCGTTTTATCATTCGTGTTTAGATTAGCGGTCAGCACGTTTTTCTGTGGTGACACAAGAAAGTTAAGCCAAACTTAAAGCTGAAATAACAATGGTCATCTTTTTTTTTTGGTTTTTACTAGCGGCGCAGTTTTTCAGATGTGCTTTGCCAACCTGCTCATAAAGGAACCACATCTATTAAAAGTGAAGAATGAGAATGAGTCCAAAGGTTCTTAGTTTATTCTGACAAATAATCAGCATTTTCAGGAGCAACTAATAATCTAAATATTCAAACTACAAATTTCTGAACTTCGAAAGAGGTCTTCTGTAAACCATTACTCTTGGTCATTATCAAAATGACTATAAATTAAAATGAAGGGATTTATGCCACTCACCACCTTTCATCCCAGAGATTTAAACTAAAATTACTCTTTCCTGAGATATGAAGACGCTGTAGCTGCTTTATATCCTGAAAACGCACAGTACTGCAAAATCTCAAGCGTCAGTAGTAAATGACTCTCAGCTACTACCGCACCAAATTTTAGCTCAATATCTGCAAAGAAATAGTCACAAAAGGGAAATCAGTTGCAGATGTATGTCCGATGATCACTTTCAGAATTTCATTACAATTCAGCCTTTGGTTCATGAGATGTTTTGCTAACAGACAGACAAACAAACACACAAAGGCAAAAGCAGTATTGTAGTGTCTTTTTTCTTTTAGCTACAAGCAAAAAATATCTGAATGGTTGTTAAGATATTTTAGCAGGTTTTTTTTTTTTTCTTGGTAGGTTTCTTTTTCCTCCAGGTCAAAAACCACAAATAATTTTCTAAATGATACATAATAAAGAATAAAGAAAATCCTTATATTTGATGACCTGGAAACAACTTCTCTGCCAATACTGCTCAAGAAATGACTAACAGGCTGTTTAAAAAACTACTCACAAAGGATATTTAAAAAAAAAAGACAAATGGGGATGATTAAAGACATCTGGTATTTCTAGATTTATGTGGCTTGTAGATCATAACGATAATCAAGTTTCTTTCAATTATGCTGGAGTGCTTCTTTGCACTAAACGTGCCTTCCCAGGCTCGTCCTCAGGCCTAAAGGCATGCATCTTGCATAATCAACATGCTCAACAAGCAAGAAGTGAATCGGTGGGGTGATGAATGGCTTTCAACACATTGTGGACTCAGCAAATGTTAAATATTCTCATTAGCTGGTTGAGAGCTCACACACATACCCCTGCAGCCCTACTGCCGCCTTTAACAGCTTGAGCCTGAGGCGGTCCGACCAACACCACCCGACAGGTCCGTTTTCCACCAACACCCTTCCTCCTTTTCGGTCTCTGTCCATCCTTTGCAGGGCGTCAACCGTTAGAACGACGGAGACTATTAGCAACAGAGGTGTCACTCGTGTCTCTATGGAGTCTGACACAGCAGCGGTGCGGCTTTGGAGACGATCCGATCTGTTGGAGCAGGTCCTCTTCTTTGTTGGGAAGACCAATCCAGGTCATTGGCAAGAGAATGATAATGAAAAGAAGCAGGTGTCCTTACTAAACGCCGATTTGAATTCCGCTCCTTCTTTGGTTCCTGTTGTGTCAACTAATGTACCAAGCAAGGAATTATGAGGGAGTCGAGCTAACAGCTACTTAAAGCAGGCCCCATTCAAGAGCCAATTTCAGCCATCTGCAAACAACCCACAACCCCCCGTTGTGATAATTATATTTGGCATTTTTACACCTTGCCACCTTTGCATTGGACAGTTTCTGTGGTCAAATGAGAAAAAGAAATGCAGCGCTGCTAAGCATAAATGTGTGCAGCTGCGAAACAGCCATGGCTTGCAGTTCCACTAATCTAATCCCCCCCCCCC
>NC_051448.1:16174323-16181610 GCF_001649575.2 Kryptolebias marmoratus | reverse complement strand
CCCCCCCCCCCCCCCTCCCCTAAAAATAACTACAGACAGTAATTGAAGGCCTGGCCCTCCTTGAAGGAAAGCACATTGCCTCTTAGCTACTACCACACCAAATTTAACTCAATATTTGTAAAATCACCTGGGTTAAAGCCATATTGTGTTGACTAAAGTCCATTACCTGTGGTGGCCATCTTGAATTGGATTAAGTGGAAAAAAAAAAATCCATCCAGTGGTTCATGAGTTATTTTGCTAACAGACGGGCAGAGTTGACTTCAGTAGTTATTGTAAATGTTTTAAAAGAATCAGTTCGAGCTCAGAGTATGTGTCTCAGCTGCTAACGTGCCGAATCTTAGCTCTTTTGTTTTCGCTATAAGATCGGCTAAATTAGAGCCCTTTCAGTGTTCGCAAAGGTTGCTTAGCTGTGGCGGCCATCTTGAACGGGGTTGACTCCAAAAGTTAATTGTAGATTTATAGCCAGTGAGCTGCTACTTTTGTTTGCAAAAAACTAAAGAAAATCTATGTACATAACCAAGGAACGTGAAATTCGCAGCAATGTAAAGGCTTAAAACAAGCATTTGCATAAAACTTTGAAATGTGTGAGACTAAATATTGTAAGACAGCAGTAATCCAGTTTGGTCTAGCTGTTAGCTCATTAGTCTGCTCAGAATTAAACTTTATTTCTCCATACCAAGGTTGTTTAGACACCCATCTACAAAAAAAGGATGATATTAATTTTCGTATACCCTTTCCACAAGACCCCACATTAAAAGATGTGAACCGCTTCATCATTTTACCTGAAGAATCCTGGACACAGGGACAAAGAGATACTGTTGAATGTTATCTAAGATTTTTTTTTTTTTTTTTTTAAATGCTAAAGCCCAACAGGTAACAAGACATAATTAGCTCCATTCTGAACAGTGTGAAAATGGCAAGAATGAGTCATTGTAGAAACTAAAAAAAAAAAGGTTATAAGGCGAAAAAGAAAAAGCGTGAGGAGAGACGAGCAGAGCAGAGAGAGGTTTCAGCCATCCATCTCCAGTTTCAGAATTCAGAGAGTGCTGACAGGTTTGGGTCTCCCAGCACAGGCCTCTGGGCTGTAACCACGGATACCCACACAAACCAAGAGCTGCCACTCAAACGGGACGAGCTAGACACAGTCACAGGAGGTGGGAAAAAAAAGAAGATAGCAAGACAACAGCTGAGTGTATATGTACTTATACTGGTGTGTGTGTGTGTGTGTGTGTGTGTGTATGTGCATGAAAGAAAACGCAGACGCACACAGTTACCCGACTGAAGTAATATCAGCAGCCTCTCTTAGAGCGCATACGCAGACAGCACACACACAAAACAAATTATAATAATAATTCTTGATACTGGAGAAGGTTCAGGGAGACTCCAGGCTTAAACACACAGACAGACTGATAACTGATAACTGCTACCTCATGAATTTTGCAACTGTCTAAATCTCCTTGACATTTTTATACAAGCGCGCTCCTCTTCCGGCGAGCACCGCCATGCCTCTTTTTAAGACAGAGAAAGAACAGTGTGAAGTGGGCACAGTAAAACAAAGTTAGGCGTCACCAGAGACCCGTTAAAAAAAAAAAAAAAAGCGTGTACGGTTTGATTCGATATGAGGGCTCGCGATATACACAAATGAAAGACGCGCATTTGAACGGATAAAGTTTTCCGGTGGTTTTTGCTTTTCTCAGGAGGCAATTATAGATTTGTACGCCATAAAATACACAGCAACTCCTCCAATATTTTCTACTTACGCTCGCTAATGTTTTTATTCGGAAGAAACAAATACAGGAAAACCAAAAGATATTTTTGTGAAAACGGTAAAAGGGAAAAAGAAACCAAAAAACAACGTACCCCACAAAGGCACGTTGTTGTCTACAGAAGAAGAACAACAAATGAATTATTCAGTCAGATCTCTACCTTTGTGTATTAAGAGTGTGTGTGTGTGTTTGTGTGTATTGGGGGAAGGGGGGAGGGGGGGGGGATTCTTTTTGTTTTACACCCTGGCATTGATTTCTCCCAGTCGCAAAGAGCGGAATGCCTGAAGGTTAGACACACAGCCAGTATGTAGATAAATGACTCCTGAGCTCTGAAATTTGATCCAAATGAAGCAATGATGTAGCTCACTGGCCCGAGCCCACACTGAAGTGAAAGTGTGTGCTAGTTGAATGTGGTTTAGTTGCATTGTGTGTGTGTGAGAGAGAGAGAGAGAGAGAGAGAGAGAGAGAGAGAGGGTGAAAATGGAAAATGATCCCACCAGTATGGCACATATTAAAAAGATAGAAAAGATACATGCAGGCTGACCATCGCCGCCACACCCATTGGCATTAGTTTTCCCTCAAAGTGTACTTAAACGAGTCTCCCAATTAAACTTTCTAAAGATCCTGATTCTCATTTAACTGCAGCAAATTTATCATCGAGCAGCACCTTGCGTAGCTCACGTTATCAATTACAGGAAATGACACAAACTCCTGCTTTAGTTGAAAAATGGCAACAGAAGATGCAATCAATTTAGTGGTTGAAGTGCAGCGACAGAGGTTTAACAATGCAACCTTTTTTTTTGGAAACTGAATTATACAGAATTGCATAAAATTAGACTGAATTATATTATTCATTGAGGGGACTTCATATTGTCGCGGAATCAATTATTGAGGATCGCTGGGAGGATGGCTGGATGAATACATAATATCCAGGATGCACAGGCACCCTTCTTTGGATTACACCATCTTTTATTAACAAGCACTGCAATGCTTTTCCTCTTTACCCTTATCGTTCTGTCTGCAGTCTCTGCGCTAGCAGTGACACAGCCGCAGAGAGGGTGGCAGAGTCCACTGGCAAAGAAAAAAAATAAAAAAAGTTGGACAGATATTGGAGTTTAACAGACTTTATAACTTTTGTACAATAATGCGAACAGCCAAAAGCCCTAGGCAGGTAGTGGTTCCTTTTACTAAGATTCACAGACAGTCTGGTCATATGTAGCACATGGTAGTGCTGCCCCTCCCCCACCTGTTGCTGCGAGCTGTCAGTCAGCTGTGTTTAACTTTATCCTACATTACAAAAAAATAAAAATAAAAAGTTTTTTCTGTTTTGGGGGGAGACAAGGAATTGCTGGTCATGTTTCATTTCCCAGAAGAGCACATTGAGTTTAAAATGAATGTTTTGAAATAAATGTTCGCAACAAGCTATGGGCATTAGCATGTTTTCAAGCTAAAAAAAAGGTTGTTCATTAGCCATCTGGCTAATTAACTAATCAACATCAATGACAGCTTGTCACACTTTCAGAGTTACTTTACAAAGAGCAGAACCACAGGGAAGAAAAAAAATAACTACTAATATGCACTTTTACCACAGAATTATAACTAAATGCAGTTGCTATTTTTCTGTATTTTTATTAAAAAGGCCTTTCACCTTTGTGTGCATGCAAAAAAAAATTTAAATTCAATATCCTCTAAAACATCCTACTGGCTTTCTGGTGTTTTAGTTGACACTGATTTTAAATTTAATCTCAATGCTTGTGATTAAATTGAGATTTCAACCTTGATCTACCAAATAATGTCAATAGTTTTAAGATTAATGTGATGAGTGCGTTCTACATCTGACACTGGATTTGGCTCGTGCATGAAAATGTAAATAAAAACTAATTATAACTAGAGAAAATGCCTTTTCAAAGAAAATGGAGTGTGAATGCTGACTAACTTTGCAGAAATGTGCTGAAGAATGAATTAATTAAGATAAAAAAGAAGAACAGAGATCAAAGTAAGCAAGAAACGGCAAATAAAATTTAGTAGAACATAGCTAAAAGCTAAATTTAGCAAACCTGGAGCAAAAAGCTACAATTTCCAAACTAAAGGCTAGCTAATCGTTAAAATTAGCAAAGCCAAAATTAGCAAGAGAGTAGCTGAAAGATAAAAAGATCATTAGAAGACAACAATAAAGCAATTTAGCTGAAGTAGATTTCAAGGAACAATGTTTTTGAAGGATTTTAAGAGAACTCAATGTATTTCAATGGGGAAATTTTGGCAAATAAAGGTAAATATTTAAATGAAATATCAAGTCATAGAACTATTCCTGATCAAGCTGACCGTTTTGATGTACGAATAGTTGATTCACAGAAATATAATCAATATAATATTACAATTTAACTCCATTTATTCTTGCAATGTGTGCTTTAAGCAGCAGTAGGCAGAGTAGTTGGATTTTAGTTTTGAATAAAAGCAATTAGATCGTGTGATACATTTTTAAATTTTTGTTTCAGGACTGCGAGATTGTGGTTCTCTTAATGAAGGTTACACAACTATCAGAATCTCATCCCAGCCCACTCAGGGATGCATTAAAATTAACGTCATCTCCTCACCAAAAATAAAAAATATTAAAAAAAAACCTGAGCATTATTAGATCAAACACTGACACGTCTCTTTAATCCTCAGCACATACCAGCATTTCAATCTACTTAACTTGACTATGTTTTAGAGCTGTCTGCGCATCGGTTCTTACAGTAGCTGTGACTAATAGACAGCAAGGTGTACATTAAGATGGGAGCTGTTCAGGAGAAGAAACACTTTGTATCGTTTCAGATTCAGCTGTAATTCTCAGGATCTTTCAGTATAAAGTCCCACTGATATGCCACTAATGCTGTATTTGTATCAGGGTGCTTCTGTGTACACATTCGTGAAGGTGTATGCTTTTCTCCTTCAACCCCCCCCCAAACACACACACACACACAGACTACAGCTATTTTTCTAAATGCACACGTAGCTGCCTGTGTGTTCTTGAGTGTATGGTGGTAATGCTTATGTCACCCCCCACCCCCCACCCAGCCCAATGCCCAGAGGTCCTGCCGACTGTGCAGCACAGCAAAATTGGCCTGAGAGGTTTGGGAACATTTCCCCCCCCCTCCTTTCCTTTCCCCTTTACAAACGGAGGCGAATCAATAACGTCTCGGTTGAGGGAGCCGCTCTCCATNGGTGGGGGGTGGAGGGGTGGGGGGGGAGATAAAGATGGAAATGATTGCTTTACAAGCGGTAAAATGCACGCCGGTGTTGAGAGCCCTCTGCAGACATTATGCTACACGCATTTCCAATCCTCTGGTGGAGAATGGCGATGGAGAGGCCGAGGAGAACGCACGCCACCACGCTCGGCTTGTAACTACAATAACCTGACTTTTTTTTTTCTTTTTTGGTCGCCTTGAACTGTGAATCCAGTCCCAGCTCCTTTAGTTCCCCTTTTGCTCATTCACACGTGCTCTATTCAAATCAACACTCGTACAGTAGTCTAGCAAGCCCCTGATTTAAATAATGGAGCCAGGCAAGGACGGTTTGAAAAATCCAATTTTTTTTTTCTTCTAAATTTTTTTTTTTATATTATTTCTAGTCTATTTAGTCTCCTTGATCTCAGCAGCGCTCACTGTGTTGATTATATGTGGGGGTTCACTAATTACAAGGTGTTCGGGCAGGAGGATATGTGAGAAGAAGGTGGACATGGCGGGGTGCGCTGACGTCCTTCAGGAGCAGCAGGAGCTCTCCAGCAGCAGCGGTTGTTGGCATTGGAGGAGAGGACTGCATTATCTCTCATTAGAAGTCCAGAAGGGCTGCATCATCTGTCAGCGGGCCCTTGAGATTCATTTCCCCTCCTTACTTCATTTCTTGTGTTCTGAATCATTCAGTCCCCGCAATTTGTTTCGCATTTTAAACTACATATAACACGAGAGCGGATGCAGGCACAGGGGAGCGTTAGTTTTTAAACGTCTGTTTATGTACAACAGGAGACTGCATCGTCACCAGTTTAGCTTAGCATTTTGTAGCTGGCGATTAAACCGCACATCTTCTCTGACAGCCTGCCATAAGCTTGCGCCAATGTTCAATCATTCATGGAGGATCTGGTTCATCTTTATTCCAGTTTCCGACACAAACCTTCCTGCAGGGTAGCGGACGTTGACTGAGACGTTCCATTCATTGCAGGGGGAAAAAAGAAATAAAAAGTACAAAAAAAGAATAATAATAATAATAATAATGCCAAACATATGCAGCTGTTGTGTGATAATTCCATTTAGAGCGTGAGAACTTTTAAAAACTCTCCAGCTTTCTGTGTGTGGTCAAGGACGCAAAACTTTAAAAGCGTAACTTATGAATGTAGTGGTTTTTTTTTTAAAGAGTAATGTTGTCAAAAAAATAGCTAAGTGGAGAAATGAATGCTGAATGTTATGAAAAACAAGATAAATGCAGTCATTTCTTGCTTTGAAAAGGTAGTGTTTAACACAGACGCCTGAAATGTCAGATCTTAGGAGGGTCATTAAACACACCGCGGCATTCAGAGTAAACTACTGCTGACGGTGGCACAGACTGGAGTTTGGAGGGTTGTCGGCGTCAGCAGCAGCATGCAGTCAGAGAGAGAGAGAGAGAGAGAGAGAGAGAAAAAAAAAAGCTAATTAGGTTTACAAAAACAGCAATGTTTAGCACCTGGCTTCAACGCAAGCAAGCAAGAAGCGGCAGCTTTGAGCTTACGCGACTGGATGAAGAAAACCTGTAAAGGAGTTGGCTCGCAGTTTTTAGGCTAATAGAATAATAAAGTGAAGCAGGGAAAAAAGAAAAAAAAAAAATCAATGAGTGGATAAAAGTCCTAAGCCAGAGCTGAGAGGAGAGTAATAAATGAAGGTGTAGGGCAGAATGAGTAAAGTTGTAACTTTGACAAATAGTAAAGGCAATGAAATGTTCAGCCTGATGGATTGCTTACTTCCAGCGAAGTTTAGGCTTTTGCAAGCGAGTTTTCGAATCTGTCGCCGATGAATTCCAATGGTTTCGTATGTGGAGAATCGGCCCAATAGCTTGGGATATGTTAAACAAGCGTGCATGTAGGCATCCACAGAAAAAACCGCTGGTGTAACTATTGAAGTGTATGCTCCTTTGTACCCGAGCAGAGAGAAAAACAATCATCCTCCAAGGCTTAAGGTGAGAAGCCAGTCTTCTCCCACAGGTGTAGGAGGCAGTCGTGCAGCTTCCCTTTCACTCAGCGGGGATGATAAATAAAAAATTCCAGCATCGAGCTTTCATCTGAGCTCTCCGAGAAAGGCAGCGGCTGTCATTTTGTTATCTAATAGAGCGTGAGGAACAAAGAAATTTTTAAAGGAATGCTCTCTGTGACAGGCTGAGAGTAGTCACGCCTCCGTGTCCGTCACTTGAATTAAATGCTATATGACACAGGCGCGGAGATACGTCAGGACGTAATAGCCTTCTGTCACATCTTAAAGCCACTCCACCGAGCTGCAGTGCAATTGGAAGGGGGGGG
>NC_051448.1:16148661-16174255 GCF_001649575.2 Kryptolebias marmoratus | reverse complement strand
GGGGGGGGGGGGGGGGGGAATGGGACAAAGCCATCCATAAATGCAACGGTGAGAAAATCTGCGCGCATTAATATGGAAGACGCAAAAAAAACAAAGTACGCCTCGTATCAGCTCTAAAACAGAAAGCATGTAAAAGCACTGGCTTTTTACTCCATTCCGGGGTGATAAAAATCATGCAGCCAGGCTACAAGAAGCTGTTGACAGTGTGAGAACACTTGGTGCGCATAGGCTTTAGAGCAGCTGTCTGTTCTGGTGAGGGCTAGATGAACCAAGCCAGGTGAATATATTACTCTCACTCAGTGAATGTCATAAATGCCATTTCAAACTGCTGAATGTCACAGAGACTGTCGGGGTGACTGCTAACGCTGCAGAGCTTCATGACGTCTATATTCCCGCTGTTGACATTCTGCGCGCTGGGCTGTTTTTTTTTTTTCCCCTCGTACACCAAACAAAAACTCACAGTTGCTACGAGCCAAATAAATAGCAATAAGTCAGAAACACCTTAAAGGCAACTGCTTGGTGTGCTCCTGCTGAGGATACAGCTGGAACCCTTTTTTTTTTCTTTTAAATGATGGAGAGGCGTCGAAATTTGCATTTAAATATCACTTTATAGGTGTAAACAGTGTGGAGCAGAAGGCGGCCATTTTTACTGACCGAAGCTTTGGGATGGTGATGCTCTGCCTGATCCGGAACACAATTAAAGAGCAAAAAAAAAAAAAAGGCAACTAGAGCCTTTAATGGACTCCCTTCATAAGTGAGGCTCATTGTTTGCAGCGGAGCCATCAGGGGTACGGCGCGGCTGATTATTTCCCACATCTTCTGATATGAATGCCAAGGTCATTCTCCTCTGTCTATTCAGGTTTCTTATTCAGCTGTCACTCATCTCTCCTGCACACCGTCGCCCTCCTGTTCTCTGCCGTTTAGGATGGGAGTACCAACAACTGCTGCCTCATTTTAGTGTAAATTCATGCTTTGATAAGGTAGGAGCTGAAACCTGACAGCAAAAGTAAGCTCAAGGTTAAACTCGTCCTTGTTAGTTTGGATTCCAGACTGATTTGTTAATATTCCACTTCCTGAAAAAAAAAAAAATCCACTTCTTTGTAATTAAAAAAAGGATCTAATCAAATATGAATCACCCAACTAATTTGGCTGAACTATTTTTGGTAAGTTGCATCATTAATACCGTCTTGAAGCAGTAAAAAAAAAAAAAAGAGCTTCAAAAACAAAAATTCCAAAACAGCACAAGAAACATGTTTTTTTTTTTTTTTTTTACAGGTTCTGAAAGTGGGGATTTTTTTTATGACAGCTCCACACACACTAAAAAGTGGTAAACAGAAAGTGTATTTTGATGGGCAGTTGGGTTTAAAACACCCAAACAATAATTACTCTTTCAGATTGGCTGAAGAAATACATGTAGCGAGAAAACTCATTCCACGCAACTGCCAATACTTATGAGCGTATTTACTCAAAACCTTTCAATCTCTGTGCTTGCAGAGTCAGATCATGCTCGACTTCAAGCTTTGTGCAACTGTCAAGTAGAAAAACAGGACACTAGCTTCCAAGGAAAAAAAAAAAAATGGAGTGGGGAGGGGGTGGTTGCCAACCGGCTTGTACAACAAAGGAGAAACAATCTCAGTAATTGCCTGCCATCAAACAGACAACAGTGATTTAAAATGCAGGATAGAAGGAGGGGATGGCAGTGCTTATTGCAAACCAGTCAAGGGCGTTTGAACCATCCATCTTCAGAGGGATCTCGCAGCTAATCACACTGGAGGAAGGTGGCCGGTGGGGATGGTCACGGATGACTTGAGTCAGACACTGGGCACGCTGAGCACTGAGCAGGTAAGAAAAGCACCATGGGCTGCCGGTGACCTTTTCAGGGTAAAAGGTTAGGAAGCATGCACAGGTACGAGAGGGGAAGGAGTTTATTGATTCCAGTCAGTTTAAGCTGGATCTAGACAGCGATGGGCCTCGCAGATTATACGAGCAACATTTTCATTTGTCAGGAGTCGGTCTGTGGAGACGAGGAGAGCATGATGTAAACATTTCCACTCAGATCTGATGTCCATCTATCAGTCCATCGATGATATACAGGCAAGGAAAATATCAACTCACTCACCTGAGTGTGAGAAAACTAACAATGAAGGGCTGAATGCTCCCTATGGATCTATGTCCTTTTAGTTTGCTTCCAATACAGGTGACCTATAACAGCAGGTATACATAGCTCATTGCAATGTCATTTCTCCTTCAAAGCATGCGTACTGCATGTCTAGTCAATACTGGAGCTAGACATTTTCTATTGATTAGACTGTTTCCAGTGAACCAATACATAATTCAGCAGCTCCTTGGATGTGTGAATCTGCCTGTGTGCGCGGAGTGATTGTAGGGAAATCCTTCAGTCAAAGTCAACCAGAGCTATTACGGTAAAAATCTAAGAATTCTGGAGACTGAAGCCATAATCACAGCTCTGCTACTCACCTGGTCTTCATAAAAGGTTAAAAAAGGGCCCGAGATTAGTTCATGAAAGAATTAAAAGCTGGATGTGATTAAAAGACAAGACAAGAAAAAGAGCTCAGCTCTTTGCCCCGAGCACGTTATTGCCTCCTCAATCTTTCAGTGGAAATTAAGTTTGGGGCCAGAGAGCTTTTATTTTTTTATTTTATTTTTTTTCTTCTTCTTCTTCTTCTTCTTCTTTCCTCCCACCCCCTGACAGGCACACCACAACCTTCTTCACATATGAGGAATTATGACATGCTATCGGTCTGAACCACAGCAAATATGTGCACAGAGACGCGGCTTCATCCAAGCAGCCTCGGATCGGCATTCGGGGCCGGTTTCTGGAACGTGGTGTTTATGAAACATGGTATTGCTCTGGTGAACAGTTCCAGATATACAAGTTGAGCCACTGACCAGCGCCTCAAATGCCGAGCAGCAATGATTCATAGACATTGGTTAATCTTATCAGGGACTACCTGGACACAGCAGTAATAAAGTGAAAATTGTCAAGTGAATCTCATATCAAATCCCAACCATGGGGAAACTAAAGTAACGCAGCTACTATGAGCAAGGACAGACGCGCACTGTTCTTGTCAGGACAAGCAAGAATGTGATAACAGTCATTTTATATCAAATAAATGTAAGAAGAACCAACTTACTTGCGATCTGGACTTGCCAGATAAGAGTGTTATGTACCTGAAATCCTAAAGAGCAATAAATGCCACCATTTCCCAATGTTTCCACTTGCTATACTGTGAAATTTACTATCCTAATTTTCTGCCCTTTAATAAAAAAAAAATTGGCATTAACACCTAAAAACTTCAAATCCGTATGTTTGAACCAACTGGAATAAGTCTGAAAATGGTACAACAAAGAGGATTTATGTCACAAAGGAAGATGGTCGTCCTTCCACAACGTCCCAGCCTCAGTTCGCCTCGAAGGAGGAAGTAAAGTCGCCTGCCACGGACATGGAAAAATGACTGGACACTTTAATTAGCCCAATCATAAAATATAGCCCCAGACACATCTATCTAACATGACCTGTAGAGTTTGGGAGAAAGAACTGTCCTGTTGCTCATTTATTAAATATCACATCCGCTTCAGTTCTCTGTCTGGGTCATAAGTAACAGTGGAATCTGAAAACTAGGGGTCAGCTCACGCGTAGAGTTGCTTTATTATTTAACAAGCACATTGACTCACATCTCAGAGATTCAAGGTGAGGATGAAAGATTTAGTGAAACCTTATGAAGGTGATTAATTATTAAATTGCGAGGGATTAATTTAGAAACGAGCAAGTGCCTAAATAGTTTTGACATCATTTTCCTGTTAGTGGTGTTAACAAGACACCAAGTTGACATCGGCTGTCAGGAACATCTAAAACAGCAGTAAACGACTGTGTTTCTCTCTTTCTCTCTGTTTTTTTAAAACATGTAACATTGTTGGTTCTTTCAGACCGCTTTGAGGTTTTGTTTTTTTTTAAAATGTTGAACAAGTTTAGGATCTGTCAGGGAGAACGATCACTTGGCTGCTCAGCAACATGGGGGATTCTATACCTCCTTAATTTAATACTAACTGTGATATTTTCTGCCGTACACCGCTGAAGTGCTTTATAAAAGGATCCAAGTGCAAAGCAATATACATCTGATTGTTTCGAAGTCTAAACACATCAATTACATGTTCCATTTGTACTTGGAAGTCGGATTTTATAGCTTCCAAAAAATAAAAAAATCAACTGGAACCTTTCCAAAGTCTGAATTTTGAGTCTGAAAATCAGGAGATTCCTAACAAGCCCCTATATTAAAATTCAACATGGCTACTCTGTACCTAAAACATTGTGATAGCTGCAACAAGAAACCTTTTTTTCCCCACTTCTATCAGTATCTTGGTACTGCAGTCAGACAAACTTCCATTGGTGAACATGTTGCTACAGTGTTTGAATGCTTAAAACAAAGAAAAATCTTGCCATCGATTAGTATTGCTAAAGGTAGTTAGTTTGGTTACTTAACACAATAGCAAAACTTGTTTTCTGACTTGCAACTAAATCACTGTGAAGTCATGTCTGATGCCATTCCCAGATCAGAGTTCCGACTTCCAAGGAAAATGGAACTCTGCATAACAGCTAGAAATATTCCACTGCCCCAGCAGTCAGTGGGTGAGAGGACTCTGGACTGGTCCACCACAGGGCCAAAAAAATGGCATTTTCAGACCAAATAGTAATAGGAACTCCATGTGTTATAAAGACTCTTAGAAGGACCTACATATTTGCTTTCGCACCACCAGGGGAACGCTGTGCATCAGTTAAGCAGACGGTCTGCATGGCCACATATATACACACCTCTTGCATGTGACATTGACCAACAACAACAATGGACGACTCTATAATTGTAGCTGTGAGTTGTGGGTTTTTGGGTTAATTTTTAAAGCTGAGTTTGAAGGAGCAGTAAAAACATTACGACTAGTACTTACAAGACTTAAATGACAGATCAGTTTACTTTATGCTGCACACATTCAAAGACATCATAGCAGGCAACCTCTAAAGTTCAGTAGCTTTTAAATCAGAAACACTAATGCAAGTTTAAAAATGAGGGAGCTGGAAGAGTGTCCAACTTCCTTGGCCAATTAGCATCAGCTTGTGTATGAAACAGTCACAGCCTCCTATGTCACTCAAGAGTCTTTATTGAGCCAAGAAAGCCCCAGCTATGATGAGGAGCTAAATAAAGATGGTCCTCTAAAGCAGTCATAGTGACTTTGAATGGCTACAGTACTAGCACTCCAAAAATGGTGAACTAGATCAAATAGTTTCAGGGACTGTGGGGTGGTCTCCTACAGTCCAAAAGCACCAAGTGATCGGATTGCAGAGATTCCTAGCAGTGTTTGTACACGGAGTTTGATCATCAGCACCAACATTCTGCTGTTTCTACAGCATTTATCATGTTAGCCTGCAAATGTTTTAGCATCAGTTTTATCTCGTGTCCCTCAAGATCAGAGAGGCTTCAGCATGACCTTTCACCTCAGAGCCATCTTTGAATGAGGGGAGAACGAGCACGAGTGCTTAAGTTCCTGTAAATTAAACCCATTTGTTGTCATTTCATCTTTAAAAATGAATAAGAATTTCTAAGTTTGCCAACATTTGTTAGGCAAAGGCACCTCCAGCTGCCTTTTTAACGAGCATTTCAAAGCGTCAGCACTCCTTTGTGACACAAACAGACAACAGTTACCTTGCAGCACACAGTAGTCCCATCAGGTCTACCACTGCCTCAATGGAATCCAAGTTAAATGTGATAAAACACCAAAGTGTGGACCACCAACTTCTGTACTGTGATGTAAAATAACGGATTATCAAAGGAGTCTGGAGACGATAAAGAGAGAACAGGTGGTTTCAGTGAGAAACGTGGCCGCACGCTGTTTTCTTTCGGTCTGTTCAGGCAGCTTCCTGAAAGCCAAGGCCTGATCTGAATGAGTGCAGTAACAAATGTATTTTACTTCTACTGCGTTGGTATAAAATGCTATATATAGAACATTTTCACCTCGGGCCTTTCTTCTCCCTGCTGAGGTCCCTGCTCAGGCATTTGACTTGTGAAAGAAAATAAAATAGGTTCTGACATCCTCCAACCAGCAGGAGATGACAATATCTTCACGAAATGGGCCTGAGGAGAGAGATGCCGCCGTTCCTTTAAATTACATCAGTGACGACTAGTTTTACAAGGATTCATGGGATGATTAACATGTCAAAACCAAAGTTTGCATTTGTCGTTTGAGCAAGTGTAAAAACTACTGCGAATGCTCGATTTAAAACTAACTACTGCTATTCCTCGGCTTAAATTTCTTTGCACGGAATAATAAAACAAAACGCACAGAGATTTTTAAGGTTTACAGTTAACTAAAAAGATGTTTACTTGAAAAGTTTGGATAAACTACGTCAAGTTTGTTCAAAAGTTTAACTCCCAGCTGCTGACAAAATAATGATCGAGTCACATTTAAAGCAGCTTCAAGTTTACTTTGCTGCTTTTGTGTAATTTTTTTTTTTTAGCAAATTATGGCCTTGAGATTGATATGAGCCAATGAACTCATTTAAAAAAAGAAAAAAAAAAGTGTAGCTGAATTTTGTTTTTGTTTTTCAGAGAATGTGCCTCTTTCATTGCCATGTCTTTGTTGGTGAAGTGACTATTTAGGAGTCAGCTGCCGAAGTGACTATTTGGGAGTCAATGGGCATTCACTACAAAGAACGGAGATGATATATCTCACAACAATCGGAAAACCCAAAATTTTTTTAAATGAATAAAATAAATAAATGGCACTATTTGAAAAACCATGAAAGATCATTCCAGCAGAGCCTTGTGCTTATTTTCTTTCCTCGATATCATTGCTTCCACTGCCAGGCTGTGGCCTTGCATCGCAAAATAAATAAATAAATAAATAAATAAAACAGGACGCCACTCAACAAGCTCATCTACAAAATCTGTTTACCAGGATGCGCCGCGGCCCAAAAGGGAAAATCTGACTCACAAATTCCACCTCAAGAGTGCTCATGTCAATGTCTCCCGTTTGATTGTTTTGGCATTCGCATCTAAATGGAATTGAGAGTGTGTGGGAAAACACAGAGGCTGCGAAGCTGCAGCTGGTGCTCCGGTAAGAAAATGATTGGTGCCGAGTGTCGCCAGCAGACGTGCTATGGCTAATCAGCAGGAGGACGTAGTCTAGCTGAGGGTCTGTGCACGAGCTGGGTGCAGAGTAGACGGCGATGAAGCAAGATGCTGGAAACACCTGCACAGTTCCTTAGGCTTCCGTGCTGCCGTTCGGATGAAACATCGACAAGTTTTAGTTGGGTTTTATTTCTTGTGTAAGTCTGCCTCGCTCATCAACAAAGCTATCCACCTCAGACCAGAACTCAAGGTCTTAATTATGGCTTAAAAACAATAAAAACAGGCTTTACATCTAACCATAAACATGATAAGATGTTAAGTGATCGTAACCTTTCCTCGAACCTCCACTTCAAAATATCTGAAATATTGATTTACGCGTTTCCAGACAAGCTTGAACAAAACAAACTGCTTATACTGTATCTATTTTGGTATGAACTCAATGCTCAAATGTGCCAAACCTGTTAAATTAGTGCTAAACCTAAACCACAGTCCGTTATCGGTTTTATTTTTTGGCAGTTTGTAAAACTGTAACCTAAAGAAATTTGTTTAGCAACAATTATGTTAATTAAAGCCATTTTTTGGTCTTGTACAGCTGCCATTTTCATTACTTTTTTAACTGAACATGTTGCTTGGCATATCTGTTGGTGGCATTAAGGTTTAGTCTGACCATTCTGTGCCAATAAAAAGAATTTGACTTGCCTGTTGTAGATGGCTCTTTGAACAGCTTCAGTTCGGAGAAACAGTTTCACTTTGACCAGAGTGACGTGCTAATGGGTAGTCTGAGAGGCCAAGAACAACGTGAACTGCTGATGACTTCAATCTTGAATATTTCCTTGTAGTTCATGCAAACTGTTTTTTTTAAACCATTCCAATGGAATCAGTTTAGTATGACATAGACATTCTGGCAGAAATATTGTAAAACATTTCTGCAGGAAGTGCCCAAAGGCTGCACCTGCAGTGCTTACAGAAAAATAAAATTTAGAATTCAGCTCAAATAAGTGTGTAATGCCAAATTGACAGCAATAAAGAGATTTATAAAATAGTGTTTGCATAAACCGATATGAATTGTTTGAGACTGGAATCATTTTAGGACAGCAGTGACCCACTTCTGGTCTTGAACTCAGTCCAATTAGCAGTTAGCTCAATCCAGGCAGAATTGGACCATTTCTTAAAAGTGAGGTCATTCAGAGAGATAACTACAATTAGGTAAGATATTAATTGTTAATATTGTGCACAGAACCCCATTCCAAACAAGCTGAACTATCATTTTGAGGTGTTTAAAAACTCCAAATAGCATATAGCTGTGCTGATATACACACAATGACAGTTGACATACTACTTAAAGGGGTTTGCCTGCAAACAAAGAATGAAAATGTTAAAAAAAAATTCAATCAGCAAATTCTGAAAACTTGTTTATCTTGTGATCATAAAGAGGCATGGAAAAAAAAAACTGCCAAAGTGTTTATACACCTCAAAGTTTTGCACCTTGCCCATAAATTTGCTGATGAAGGCATGTGGCCGAATCTACGCTTTACCTGAAAGTTTGGAGACTTAAGTTTTGACCTTTCCTTTATTAAAAAAAAACAACTTTGTCCAATACTTTGATAAAGTACACCAAATTTAACCCCAGCCTCATGAGAAAAGCACTCATCACTCACAAAAAAAGACGAGAAACCAAGTGCAGCTACAAAAGCTTCAACATTCTACCTCATGCTTCTGTCAGCTTTAGGTGACACCGCATTTCAGAGGATTCTAATCAAATAATACAGTCGGCATTTAAAATACAGTCAAGGTTGATTACATGAGGGCAGAGAAGTGTAAAGTGAGGGACAGCAAAATGAAACGAAGGAAAGGTTTCACTAAAATAGCAGGCAGAGAGAGCTGGTGCTGAAGGAAAATTGTCTTTTTGAGTCATTACGAAGTTATGTGGCTTAAGCGGCGATGCCATGGATGTGTGAATTCTGGCTTTTCTTCTCCGTCGGCGGCAGCTTTAAACACACAGGCCTTGGTGCTACCCAGAGGGCCCGCCTTCACGCCGCTCCCGAGATCCTCCAAACCAAACAGTTCAGATGACAGCTGGACTTCCACTCTTTACGGTGAAGGGAAGCTTGGTTTGGACTGAGCTTGGAAACCCGCGACTGTGGGCCAATGTACACAAGATTACAGTCCACCAGGGTTCGGAGGAGTTGTACAAAAAGAAAAAAAAAATAATTATAAAAACCTTTGTGTGCTCTCACAGGGGAGGGATTGGAGAGCTGTTTGCTGGAGCTTCCAAATGCTTACTTTTTTTTTTTTTTAAACTAAATATGTGGCACTGGTTGCACATTTGAAGAAATTGCAACAATGCGACGTGGGCCATAGAAACGGGGCTGGTGCTCATGTAAAAGGTCATAAAAAGAGGAGACTTTGTGCGCAGGCACACAGAGGACCGGTGAGGCTGAAATGGCAAGCAGCAGGAAGGGTCTTATACTAATGCTTTCTCCAGCTGCTCCACCTTAGGCTTATTGTTCCGCTGTGCCTATCGGAGAAAGATGGGAGGCCATTTGAACCGAGCCGGCCGGGGAGCGCGGCTGGAGCCACACACCTTGGCTCAAACATGCCCCATTAAACCTGGAAGCGGGGGAAAAAGTTTGAGGGCTTGACAGTTCATGGCTCACGGCCCCGTGGCCGACAAAAATTACAAGCCCCTCGTTCCTTCACTGCGCTCTCCCTCCGCCGATTAAAATGGCCGACCGTAGCCACGGCTGAGGGTGTAAACAAGAGAGAACACCTGCGGGGAAAGAGGACAGGGCTTCCAGACACAAATAATTATTTCCTGCTTGGGTTGTTGTGTCTAAGTTTAAGGTTGGATTTAAGGGCAGAACTTTTTAAAGACCCACACGCAGAGAAAAGAAAAAAACTGGCATTTTACAGATGACAAAAATAAAAAAAAACAACTGGTCTTCAATTCATCCCCAACATTCACTACAATACTCCTCTCTCCCCCCTGGAGACAGACTTCTACATTGCTGACTTTTTTTTTTTTAACAAGCAGCAGACATCTTGCCAAGTAAAGCTGGAAGCAAAACTGAAGTTCCAGCTCAGAGTTTTCTGGTGGTGTTGTTGTTGTTATGCAAGTAAAAATGTAGTAAAAATAGTAAAAATGAGTGAAGCATCAAATGATTTCAGGCAGTACACCATGGTGCGTTGGCATCAATTAGGGAGCAGTTAGCTTTCCAAACTTCATTAGGCACCGTAATATTGACTAAGATGAGAACGCATGAAGTCTTAAAAAAAATAAAAATAAAAATAAAATAAAATTCTAAATCAGTATCCAAATGATACACCTCATCCTTATCAAAGCACTCATTTCCCCGGTTCAATTTAAGTGACTGACATAACATTGATTGAAGTCCGCCCTTACTCCCCTCGTTGGAGAAATTGTTTGTCGACGTTTTTCAACCGAGAGCAGAGGAAAAGCTGTTGATTTCTCCTGACAAACATTTCATTACGTCCGTACTTGGCTGCCAAACTGGCAATTTATTTTTATTGCTTCTAAACAGACGCTTAAAAAGCATAAAAAGTTCTTGACGTCCAGCTTTGAATTCTTTGAAATAAAAAAAAAAAAAAAAAAAAAACTCTACTTTTGGAAATTGCGTCGGTGCCAATTATACAGCGCTGGCAAACATTTTTGATGCAAATCTGATAATTAAACCGTGTAGGGGTGCAACACTGTGGGTGCATAAATTCTAACTTTACAAAAAGGTATGTAATCAATACGAGCATGCCGTGTTTCCTAAGCTGTTTATAAAAAGCGGGACACTTGCTAGAATATTGATGGAAATAAAAGTAGAATATTAGGCGTGCGCAAAATATAACTAAAGCGGGGATTTGTGACCCGGAGAAATGGGTAAATTAAAGAAAAAATAGCCTTTAAGAAAGATACGAATTGTAAAAGATTACACTTTTTTTTTTTAGAAATCATCCTTCACTTACAACTAAAAAGACCACAATTAAACTTACAAAACTGACTTTCTCTTTTAAATGAAAGAAATGTTTTGTTTGAATTTTTGAAAGTTTTAAGACATTATTATGAAAATGAGGTAATATTCAGTTTGATATCTATGATAGTATTGGTAGCCAAAGCTTTATAAAAATAAGGGCCTAAGTAGAATTTCTTTAAGGAATTTATATCACCTGGGTGTTAGGGATTAATCTCAGCTACTACCACACCAGATTTTAGGCCAATTTCTGTAAAATTGACTGAGTTAGAGCTATTTTTGAGTTTCCTAAGGTCTGTTGGCTGCAGCAATGATCTTAAATCGGTTTGACACCACAGCTTAAATCACTTTTAAATGTACTTCCAATGATTACTTTCATTGAGTTTCATTGAAATTTGTCATGAGATATTTTGATAACAGACAGGCACAAACACAGACACACGCAAAAACATTATCGCCCTTTTGTCTCTGTTATTATCCTACTTCCATGATCAAAGCAAATGCACTTAAGACAAGCAAGTAATTTATATGTAGAGATTAATCTGAAGTTTTGGGTGCGTGGGTGGTTAGTGTCTCAGTCTTGTAACCCTGAGGTTGCAGGTTCGAGGCCAGGTTGCGGCAGGAAGGGCATCCGGCGTAAAACAATTGCTAAATCACTTGTGCGAGTTCGTTCGCTGTGGCAACCCCTGAAGAAGGGAGCAGTCAAAAGAACTTACTTTTTACTAATTTTACTAAGTTTTTTGGGGGGGCGGGGTTAATGGGAAGCTTTGCAGCCTTTTGAAAAAGGTGGTAACAGCAGGAAAAAAAAAAGGCAGACAAAGAAAAAAGAAAAAATGCAGATCCTGCATCACCTGAGGGAAACATAAAGGTTAATTCTGCAAGCCTATTTGCCATCCAAGAATAGAGTTGGGAGCATAAATGATTGTCTATTAATCCAAACCAGGGTCATCTCCGAACGAGAGATAATGTATGTTTCTCACATACCTACTGCGTGTTTTAATTCCTACTGAATGGCCCTAAATGGAGGTGGTGGAGGGGGAGAGAAAATAATAAAAAATAAAAAATAAAAAAATAAAAAATCAGGCAGCAAGAGAGATCATGAAGGAGGACAGCCTGGAGTCAGCTCCAGCAGAGGGGCCCTGCTGACCTAGATCCAGGCTGAGTAGGGATGATATTAGCAAAGCAATTAAGGGAGATGACAGCCGTCAGGCAGGGTCAGACTGACGGGGAGAGCAGTCTCTCCACCTCCCACTTGAACATGTTCCCTTTTTCTCACTCCCTTCTGTAATGGCTATTGATTTTACACAACTAAACAAAAAGTCCTTTCTGCCCAGAGGTGGCTGATTTGGTAAAAAAAAAAATAAAAAAGACTAACATAATAAAGTTTTATATATATATAAAGAAGTGAAGAGAGGAGAGGTGGGAGTGCGGATGGCACAGGTGCACACGTAAAGAGGAAAGGACTCAGGCTCACAGGTTAGTGATCCTGTCAGCTCTTCACCAGGATGAGTAGGAATCACTCCGGGCACGACAAAAAAAAATAAAAAATTAATTCCTAAGAGATGATAGGGAAGTGGATCTGCTACCTCAAAAAGCTGTTACATGTTCTGCCATGGGGTTTAAAAAAATCTGAATATCTGAGGCAAAAAATGAGCTAAACTGAACTTTTTTTTTTTTTCCTCCTGTGGTGAAGCATATGGAGTCCCAAAGTGACCCTTGAAAACTATTCCAATTACAGTGAAAAGTATAATTTGTTAATAATTTCTTTGATTATAGACCTCGTCGCATTTCATACTTCTTTTTGAAAATCTGGCTGCTCTAAGAACACTTAGATATTTTTTTTTCCATCCTTTACAATGAGCCTGAATGCGAACTCTATCATTAGTAATCCCTGTACTGCAGTGAGCAGTGACTTGCGTTTGAAATTCGCCGTTTAAAAGCTTCACATATGCTAAAGAGCTCTCACTTTCACCACATATTCTTCCTTGTTTGTGCAACATCAGGACATCCTTGTGCACTCATGGTGTCTGAACTGGAAACATAACGAAATGCAATGAAACACGAACAGCAGTTTAGCTGGCATCTATTAAATTAACTACCCTGTAAATGAGACATGAAATCTTATTTTACTTTAAAAAAGGTAAATGGAAAATGATTTGCCGTTTTGCTTAAATAGCATAGATTTCATTTTAGCAAAAATTGTTCAAACCAATTCAAAACCAGTAAAGTTGAGCTGGCTAGCAGCTAAAGTTGAACTGTTGAGCTAAATGTGCAACTAGCAACCCAAAGTGCTAGCTTGTCAGAGTTTTCCAGCTCTAAATATAATGTGTATAATATTCTGATACACAGAAGCCCCAATTCACCATGGGAATGCAAAGCTTTTGCGGGCACAAGTGATGATTTTATACTTTTATCAAATTCTTAAAGCCCTTGCAAAATAAAAGATGCTCTGCCAAACGAACAGTGCCTGGCTCTGGCACAGTTTAATCCATTTAAATAAGGTATAGTGCATGCATTTAGAAAGGAGGAAAAATAAGCCCATATTTATGTAAATAACTACGTCTGATTCTCAAAGACCAACACTGTTAGAAACATGCTTTTAGTAGGAAGAACTTAATGGAGAAAGAGGAAGAGGAGCAATTTGCCGCAATGGTGCCGTTTGCAAAAAGAGGGCAGGTATGATAAGAAAGGGATAATTCAACCTCTCCACAGTGATAAGTTTGACACATTGTTGCATATATTGCACAAATAAAATGTCAAAAAGAACATAAAATCCCTGTTTTACATTCAGAAAACCATACACTTACAGAACATTTACACAAACAGAGCCAGAGGTTAACAAACTAAAGTAATTATGTCGCTCGATAATTATTGCACAGACTAAACTAAACTAAGATGCTTTTTTTGGTCTCCGTTGTCTTCAACACTGTTACACAAAAAATAGAGGGCCATCATCGCAGATTAGACTTTTACTGTTCCAGTGCCAGTTTCAAGCACAAGCCAACAGTTGAGTTCTCACCGCTTTTTCGTTCCAAAGTTGGCTTTTAACTGCAGAAACATTTTGAATTCTCTCCGTTTGTGTGCACCGTCGTGCTCATTTATGGCAAAATCAACACCAAAAGGCCCTGTGTATACATTATCTTTATTTAAAAGTATAGGGTGTCTTGACATTTATTTTGAAAATGTTGCTTTTTCCCCCTAACATACAGTGTGAATTAGGTGTATTTCTGAGAAATCCAGCTGTTAACCTTTTGTGGTTTAAAGTGTAGTTTTCATAGGGGATATTTTTGCACTCGAGTTAATAAAAAAAAATCAAACATAAAAGGCCACAAGTTAAAGGCATTGTCAGTTAATGCCAGAAATAAATGAGATGGTGTGCAGAGAAGCAGAGTGGGGTGGATTAAATGGAGGATCACAATTTGACTGGTCATTCATATGATAATTACGTCGCTCGAATTAATGGCTCGACCGTTTCATTTCGCCGCGACGAGCTGCATCTTTACGTTCCACCGAGAACGCGAGCCTTTCCCCGCCACCGGGGTTCGGTCCTCCAGCACAGATGTGAGAAACCTTGTCACCGCATGAAACGCTGATATCAGATACAGAGCGACATATGTGCAGCAATGATTGCGGCGAAAACGAGATTATGGAAAAATCTCATAAAAACACATTACAGCGCGGCCGCATTAAACCGCAGCACAAGCCATAACCAAATTAGATTTACAGTAATTACAGAGGGGACAGCGCCACTTGCATCATTGGCCATTTCTGCTCTTATTGAGAAGCACGCTGCAAGAGTCTCGCTCTCCGTCCCAGAATGCTTTGCTCCAGGGACGCAACTCAGTGGTGTTGTTTTCAATATACTGCCTTTAACTTAATCACACTGGGTGGTTTGAGGGGAGAAAAAAAAACAAATAAATAAATAAATGAATAAACTGGAGACGCAGACAGAGAAAACACAATTCTACACACACACACACATACAAAAAAAAAACAAAAAAACAAGAACAAGTAACACAAAGAGATATAAACAATTCTTACTGACTCAAGAGGATGCAGGCTGGACACTTTAAAATCCCTCAGTGTCGCAAAAAATTGTTGGCGATTTCTCTGAAGTGGCACCTGTGAGACAACTTCTCTAAAGATTGTTTACTGATGAATTTGCTTCCCTTTTATCAGCAGGTCTCAATGCAGAAGGCTCCTTTTTCAGCACCTGCTCATCCGATACCTCAAAGCACGCTATAACTTCTGGTTTTACACTTGATTATACCTAAATATCTTTATGTTTATAAGTGTGCATGCATGCGTAATTTATAATTATATACACCATTCGTTCGCTATACTGTGAAGCAATCTGTGATAATTACTAGACCTATAAAAAAGTGCTACATAAATAAAGTTTACTTACACTTCAAACAACATGGCTCACTAGCAATTTGCTGCGTGGGGCACTATTCAGATTCTCAATGCAACAGTGATAAACACAAGCAACCCTTTAATTATTCCCTATTAAACTTGGAGATGAACATAACAGAGATGTGTTTTTAATTGGCAAAATGTACTGCGTGTAAAAAGGCGAAGGCGGATGATATCGTTTTTGCCTGCAATCGTGTGTTCTTAGGTCTGTCTGTTACCGAAATGTCTCACGAACCACTGGATGAACTTTAATTAAAGCTGCAGAAAGCAATATAGATCTATAACTGATTAACTTCTGGAATTAACCCAATTTAGGATGGCTGCCACAGCCCACTGACCTCGAAGGGGTGAAAACAAGGAAATTTCACAGATATTGACCAACAATTTGTTTTGGTAGTAGCCGAGACGGATCCCCAAACACATATTTTGAGCACATGGGATTTTTTGTTTAAAATTTCACCATCAACTAGTTGGAGTCCACTCTTTGTCCGTTAGCAAGGTATCTTGTGAGCCATAGGATGGATTTCAATTCATTTTTCAGGAAAAAAAAATCATTCAGTCAACATCTTTAACTGATTCACTAATTCAAGATGGCTGCTACAGCCAACTGACTTTAGCAAACATGAAAATGGTTATAATTCAATCAGTTTTACAGGTATTGCGCTAAGATTTGGTGTGGCTGCAACTTCACAACACATACTCCAAATACTACTCATTGTGCAAGACCCAATACTTTACAATTACCTGTTGGAGTCAACCCTGTTTGTTAGCAAAATATCCCATGAACCACTGGAGGGACTTTAATAAAACTTTAAGAAAGTAATCATTGTATATAAATCGACAGTCGATTAACTTCCAGAGTCCAACCAATAGAGAAGCCTGCCACGTTAGCCAACACAAATTGCTATAACTCAGCCAATTTTACATACAGAGGTAAAATTTGATGTGGTAGCAGCTGAGAGTCATTCACAGCACAGACTGAATGTGACATCTTGATATATATTGCATGGAACTGGGCAAAACGATATTTTCAAGGTTTGACCGAAAAGGCTACAACACAAGATCTCGGTTTAAAAACCGGCCTTTCATGCCAGAGAAATGCTGAAGGACTAACCTTCGTCTTTAAGCACCTGGCTGTAAAGCATACCTGCAAATGACTTGTACACCCTGCCAGTACACAAAGCCCAAGCATTTGTATACTTTTGTTTGCGTCGTCGCGTCTGCTGAAAGACTTCAGCAACAGACACTCAGATAACTCGCAGCGGCCTTTCAAGCTCCGATACAAAGACGGAAAATAGAAAGTACTAGTGATAGTTTTTTTTTTCCCTCCTTTTCTGCATGCACACCAACCTTGGCATCTTTGTCAAAGTTGCACTGAAAAAAAAAAAAAAACCCAGACATAAAGCAAAGACTTTCCTCTATACACACAGGAATAAAGATATGCACCATAATGAGCTGCACTACGCTGATGGCCATTAGAGCTTGTGTCAACATTCGGGAGATACCCAAATAAAAGTTTGGCAGATAATACTCCCAATTAATTCAGAGCAAATTTCACGCAGTGCCACTGACCACGGATGATAAGAAGGTACATGTGAATTCTTTGATAAGAATCCCTGTTGGGAAATTAATTTCAGCCGAGCGCATTTAGTCCTCGCAGAGCTGCAGTGTAATTAAGGTTAAAAGGGAGTTTCCAGAGCAAGCATAGAAATTGCTTCCTTTGATAAGGCGTCACTGTAAATCTGATGGAGGCGGAAGGGAACGGACCCCAGCTCCTCTATGCAATGTCAATGATTTATTTTTATTTTTTTTGCATTTTTTGAAATGGACCGAGGGGCAAAACATATTGCAGCGTCAAGCAACCGGATCGACCCAGAAGGCAAAAGGAGGAGGGCTTTTTTCTGCCCTTCGAACAGCTAAAGATTTTTCTTTCTTTTTTTTTTTTTTTTAAAAGTTCCATTTCAGAGAGCTACTAAGAAACAAGTTATGACTTTGATCTCCATTCTGTTGCTTTTGGACTTCATTTTCATGCGTATTCTCCTCGCATCTCTGTGGAGGCAGAATAAAACAACCCATCAGATGTTTGTAGAAAGCACAAAACAAAAAAAAAGGAGGGGGGGGGGGACAAAAATCTAAAAATTACCGCCTCGAGTATGAAGAAAGAGCCGTGTAATGTAATATAATGTTCTGCAAAGATGAAATTACCTATAACTCCGCTCCCGAAGTGCACACTGTTTTATATCCGAGCTGCGGCGCTGCTCGAGACATTAAGTGAAACAATATACTTTATCTGCTGTGATAAGCATCTTACAATAACATGGCAGCTAAAAGACACACTGAGCTTTGATTTACGGCCCGTGACATAATGCCAGCGCCAGAGCAACGAAAAACCCAGGATGAAAATCAATTCCGCATCGCTTACACGGAGGCAAAGCGCACGGGGACGCTCAGGTGCGCGTGCTCTTAACTAAAGCGGCTGACATGACGGGGGAACACGGCGCCAGAACCGCCGGGCGTTATCGAACTGCGGGACACCTGCACCGGGACGGGACAGGAAGCGTTAGGAAAAATGGCCACGGGCACGCTGAGGCAGACTAGAACTCGAACCTCGTAGCGTGCAACAGCATGAAACGGATTCCATCGTGTCATTATTTATTAAACGGAAGCAAAGAGGAGGTAGAAAAACTAAGTACGCCCCGCGACTCAGGAGCTTTTAACGCCGCCTTCAGCAGTTTCCTGGATGACTTTAAATAAGTCCCTCATATCTCTGCGGAGGACTCTGTTCTTTGGCACGGAGGGGTTCACGGTCAAATTCATGGCTGCGAGGGGCTCGGATTCTGTGGCTGCAAATTTAAGCTCAAATCATGACCCCTCCACCGCCGTGCTTGACAGCTTGAATGGGGAACTGGTGCCGTCCATTATGGCCAAAGATCTCTAGTTTGGTCTCATCTTTCCACTGGACGTTGTGCCTTATGTCTGGTAGTTTATTCAGATAAAACCATGTAAGTAACCACTTAAATCCTATGGGTGCAGCGAAGGTGGACTTTCCATGTTGGTTAATAAACAATGACACGCTGGACTTTGTTGCGTGTTTTTATACAAAGGTTAGATTTTAATTATTTTAGAATCTTGTGAAGACCAGCTTATTTTTGATCAAATCCTGACATGTAAAACTCCAGAACTGAAAAGAGAGTGTCCATTCTTTCTCCCCATTACTGTAGAAAGCCTCAGCTGATGAACATTTTTCTTTTTTTTTTTTTTTTTTTACATAACAGTGTTCCATTCCTCCACTGAATTGCAATTTCAATCAGGCAGACTGAGACATGTTAAAGGGGCCTTGAATTAAATGAATACGACCTGGTAAAGCATGTTTGTCGATGTCAGACCGCTTGAATTAAGTCGCTTTTCATATTGCAGGTATGCTTTTATGAATCTTCCTCTTTCTTTAGCTCAGTTTGTTTTTTCCCGGTAAGCTGCAGCTGGTGGCAGTCGCGGCTCCCGAGCGTCAGTATTAGTGGGGCCAGACATTCATTTCCTGAATCGCCAACCACATAAATTTTTACAATTCATGTTACATTTTTCTTTGAAAAACAAAAAGTATGTGTGTTTTGGGTGGGGTTGTGCAAACTTCTCACTCCTTTTCTCCCTTCTGCAGGTCGAGGTTGTGTCTCGGGCGAAACAGCCCGGTCTAATAATTAAACTAGAGAAACGGACACATCCACCCCCCATTTGAAACTAGATTTCTTTTTTATTATAGTTTATATTTTGGATTTCTAATGTGATTATAAGGGCTAATTCTACAATAATATTTCACATTAACAAAGTTACAAAAGGGGGGGAAAAAACACCTTCTGTTGAATAAATCTAAGAAGTATAAAACTGAAAAGTGGTGCATGGATATATATTCACCCCTTTTGCTTTAAAACCCAACCACTGTGTTTAGAAGCCACATCATTAGTTGGATTACCCACAGGTGGATCAGGAAACTGGTCGACCATGTTGGAGAAAATGTCCAGTTAAATATCTCCCCCCGTCTTTAGCACTCTGTGTTCAGCTCATGTCCGGTTTGTCTGCTCAAGCCGCTGGTTTATTTTTCTAATTTTAGCGTCTACGTTGGATTTTATTTATTTATTTATTTTTTTAAAACACAGAAAAGCTCCACTGCTGGACACAGCAGGTTTCGCTGCAGCTATTCCTGCATAAAATAAGCTCACACGAGATCCAGAGTTAGCAGGGGCCGCATCAAAGAGCTAAAAACCAGCAGAATGTCCACGAGGTGGAATATGCTCCGTCCCAATGAGGCTCTGTTGGAACTGCCTGCGGTCCCGATCACTGCAGACAGGAAGAAATGATAAATCTACTGATGAACGAGGGCGGGGACTTGTACCGCTGCGTATCTGCAAGTAAGTAAAAATGTGGGAATGACTCACTGAAACCAATTTCAAATGGCATTTACAACTGTCCAAATAGTTTTAAAAAATATACAAAACGAAACAGGACACAGCAAGCTAAGTGATTAAGTAATTTATGTTTATAAGGAGGAACTTTAGTTATTTAATTGTTTATTTAACTAAGGTGGCCCTGCACCCCACATGCACTTCTGGTCCTGGTGTGAATTAAAAATAAATAAATAAATAAAATGTTGAATAGGTAGATTTTTCAAGTGTTTATACTTATCTCAGTGTCACTGCAGTCTGTTTTATTAATCATTCTTTTCCACTAACAGTTTAAAAAGAACAAAGCTTTAAAAAAATAAAAAAAAATAAAAAAAATTGCAGCACTTTTGAATTCAAGGCCAAATTAAACATTTTAACAAAATAAGAGCTTTTTGTGTTGTAATCTTTGCAGTTGGTTATTTAAGCTACAGTAAATCGTGCCATTTTTGAATTAATATATTGTGCGACGCAGATAAATTGTCACAAACGTTAAAAAACTTCAAGTTTGAAAGTGCTCTCATTCAACTCGTCAACCCCTAATTGAGGACAAAGAAAAGGACCAGTATAGTTAAAGATTTTCTCCTATGATGTAGTCAAGCTGTTCGGTTCTTAAGGCACTTTAAGGGGGAAAAAAAAGAAAAAAAAAGACTGGTAGCACAACTCAGACTTCCAGCATTCAGATATTAGTCTCAGTGGCGTGGATAAGATGCCATGCTAAACCCCTGCTGTGTGCACGTGCGCGTCTGCGTGCGTGCCAGCCTCTTCAGCCTCCCTGCTCCTTTTTAACCATGGACTGACCCCCCGCGGTGCTTTATGTCCTAATCACTGCAGGCGACAATAACTCACCGTCTGTGTGACAATAACCTAACAAGGTGGATACACCAGCGCGGGCCGCGGGCACCGTTTATGATTGTGTGTTTATGTTCCGCCTGTGTTATGGTCTGGTGACGCCGCGTGAACGCTTCCTGCCAAAGAAAAGAAAACGAATGAAGCCATCTTTATTATCGCGGCCATTTTTCGGTGCGCGGGGAAGCTTGGTGGCGCTTGTAAATGGCCCGACCTTGCACTCCCCCCGTCCTACTCCACTGCTGCACACCTGATTGAGCTCAGCAGCGGAGATATTATCAGACGGGCGCCGCGTCGTGGCTGGGTCAGAGGTTAAATCATTAGTGACATTATATTTCTGCTCGGAACGTTCCTCCACCCTGCTCTGCCCTCCATCACTTTCTGCTCTGCAGCTAAATACTTTGCTCCTCCGAGGCAAGAAAAATGCCTTTCTGAAGGCTTTTGTTTCTCCCTTTGTCAGCAGGTGAAAGATCCTTCTTGTTTTAATAATGGTGGAAGGTGGGGGTCTATTCTCCAGTGGGCTCAAAGGCTCAGATTCCTTTTATTTATTTTAAAACAGCATTTAACTTCACATACTGTAAAGCCACGTCTGCTGAATTCAACAATGCTGAAACATTTTTTGTAGTTGTCTCTTAGAATCACATTTTTGAAATTTCATCATGTCCCCCCCCCCCTTACAGCTGCACTGGCACACACTTGGATAGGCACCAAATGCAATCAGGTATCATAAAGTTTAGAGTAAAATGCCAAAAAAAGTGTTGCATTTTTATTTATACATCTTGTTCAATATCCTATCACAGAATATTGAACAATGATTAAAAGAAAAAAAAAATTCTAAAACCCAAGAGTGCACGAGGCACCAGGCAGGAGCCATGCCTTTTTATATACTGCCATTACAATTATCTTAACGTTACAATAAAAAATATATACAGCAGTATTATTATTAGTTTTGATGCATAGATACAAATAAGGAGAGTGAGAGAACAAATGACAGTCACATGGACTTCATTTTCCATCATCTATTGACATCAGCAGCTTTTATTATATATATTTAAATGATTGGGATTATTTGTTGAACACAAAAAGGTAGAAGAACACATACAACAGAATATTAGTTTTGTCATTCTGCTCCTTATAAAAAGGGACTTTAACAAGTTGATGTTAGCTAGTTATTTAGCCCGTTAGCACGCCTGCAGCGGGTTGTTTTTCAAGGCCATATTGTATACAGGACTGTGGACATGCCACACTGGGAAAAGCTTGACGTCATAAAATCTTAATAGTAGCTCGTGTCACACCGGACAATGCAAGATTTATTAGATGCTGGACTTTTCTCGCCACAGCAGACTTGTGAACGTCAAACGTCCGACAACAAATGGAAATTAAGCACTCGTGTTAAACACTTCTTATCAGACTGTGAAAAGAGGAAGAGGAAAAAGAAGCGGTGGAAGAGCTGAAAGACTTTTCCAGAACACTTCTGACGCTGCTCGGTACTTGCTGTAGGTTGTCTTTGACTAAGTGTGACGCTGATTCACCACAGACAGCTTGATCTCAGCCATAGAGTTTCTTCCAGGTACAGACGGATGTGCACGCTAACTCTTGTAGCTTTTTGTAAACGTTTAAAACCAGTGTCACCCTAAAATAAGGGAGTAGGATGGTGCTTCTCCCGTAGACGGGTCTTAACCGTCTGTGTGTTCGCGACAAGAAACAGACACCTTCTTATTTTTGTTGTTTTCACAAATTGGGGAAAGGTTTAAAGAAGTTCCTGTCTTTTAACTATTACAGCTGGCTGACAGCCGCCTGCAGCAACAGGCAGGGCAGGCTGTGTTACAGACGAGCAGTAAAAACCCCGCGCTGTCTCCGGCATCGCTTCAAAAGGAACTTTAACCCGCAGGAACACTATACTGGTTTTAATTTTTGTAAATCGAGGTATACCTTTGAACAAGGACCGAGCCTACTTAGAGCGCTGTAGTTGATTAGCCAGGTCAGGTGGTTAAAACGCGACGGTAATACACGTTGGGAGGGTCTTCCGTAAAGATTTCCAGTCGCGAATGTCGAGCCATTTTGATTTTTGTTCAGTTAGACCAAAAGAATTCAATAAATCATTCCAATTTAGACAAATTGGAACGCTTTTTCAAACTCATAAACTCTTCTTTTTTTTAAAATCTATCATCATTTTTTATGGGAACCAATTATAAAACTCAAATTAGGCCCGTCAGAAAAATCATGCTAATAACTCCTAACACGATTTGACCTCAGCAAATTCTGCCAACCTCAATACTGGCAGCTTTGTTCTTCTTCTTTTTTTTTTTTATTAAAAATGTCAGTATAATTTAAGCCAATATGATAAAATAAGCAGGAAAGGGGATTTTTTTTGTCCCCCTCCCATCCTCTGCACCTTATCCCGATGAGCAGAAGAAGAATTTTTGCTGTCACTTCTCGTGCTGCCATCCTCCTAGTATGACAGCAGCTATTGTGATGAGATGGAGTGTCTCGAAAACTAATTTAGCAAATTCTTCACCTTGATCAGGCGTGACAAAATAATCCAAACTCGAGCTTCACTCTCTGGGCTTTGTCTCAGATTCCCACAGCGCCTCGCTCGCTGTGTAGATGAACGGGGGGGGGGGTGTTACAGAGTTAATAGCTAGATTTTACCAAAACCCACCGTTGAAATTTTTTGTTTTAAGTTTTTTTTTTTTGATTCACATAATTTCCCCATTTGTCATTATTAAAAAAAGGGACATTATTTTGCCTGGAATGTTGCCCTGAACCCATATTACTTACATGGCAGCGTGACAACAGACGTAATAACCCAAGTGATGAAAAGTTGATGCTCAGTCTGCAGCCAAGGCTGCTCCAGAACAACAGCGACGCTCTAAAACTTCTTCTTCGGGTAAAACAAGGTGACCAACGGGATTTATCAGTGCTCACTGGAAAGCAGGAGCCGCTGCCCACGCCCTCACAGTAATTTACTGCCCTCCTGAACGGGGAGGGATGAAACTGTCCTTCTGATTAGCTGCTGCAGGATTCCCTGTAGTACTTTATTTACTTCCACCCACCCAGTTTCTTCCCCTGGTAATGCAGCAGGTAGCGGATGGCACCTTTGAGCCGTGGCACCGGGAGACACGCTTTTCTCCTCGCAGACGCCTGTCATCTATTATTACTTGACGTGGCCTTGAAATGGTTCTGGCAGACAGCTCGAGTCCACCGTCTGGGGCCTTGGCAGAAGCAGCACACAGACAGGCGAACGGGGGTGATGAGGCTTATTGCTTCCCAAGATACAGGGCTTAAAAAGCAGAAGTGGAAAAGCAAAAACAACAACAACAAAACAAAACCAAAAAAAGCTGTATTGAGTGGTATTTCAGACAATTTGGGCATGTTCTTGTTGATCTTGGTTTCATCATTCCCTTTGATTTTCCCCTTTCACACTGCTGGGAGGATTTAGGGCAGATCCACACCCGGAATATCGCGAGTGGGTTTAACAAGCTCTGGATCTTTCAGAGTTAAAATGCAAACAGCGTTCAAAGTTCAGACAAGTAAACACTGCAGGGCTTCCTAAAAACTCAAGCTGACGTACGCCTCGAAGCAAAGTGGTACAAAGTTGTTTTTTTTGTTCTTGTTTTGGTGGGAGAACATCTAAACCAGTTAAAGAGGAAAAATTAAAAAATACAATAAAACATGCAAAATTGCTTCAAGCTTATTAGCCTTGTAACCCCTTCCAAACGTTGCCTAAAAAGATCGGTTATTTACAATGCCAGGGCTGATGGATTACGTGAAAAGCGTAAAAGAAATTGAACCTGAATGAATAACAACTTTTTTCAAATGCTCATACAAAACATGATGCATGTTAAAAAAAAAAGACTTAAAGAACTAGAGATCATTAACTATTCAGTTCATGTTAGAATACATCTGAAATACAAACAGTGGGGGGTAGGTTTGTGTTACGTTAACTGATAGTGACCGCTCGCAGGCTACAGGGCAGGATACATGGTGAAAGAAACCAAACCAGGTTAGTAAAGAGCTAAAGCAGCTGTAACTGTTCTGGACTGCTGCACACAAAAGGCAGAGAAGCAACTAAAGAAAAAGAAAAAATAAACAAAGTTTCGTTATGGTTATAAACTCGAGACAGCTTCTTTTGGATAAAAACAAGTATTAGCCTGAGTCTGCGCTCGCTCGCGTTGTTAGGAATGAACTAAAAGAACCTTGGATGCAGCCCACGCTATTTCTGACATCATAAAGACGCTCTGCTCTCTAACAAGTGCCGTTCTTGGAAGTGTGCTTGTGCCTTAATGACTGAGGCAGAGAAAGTGACGGCGCAGGGGCTTAACACGACGCTCGAGAGCCCCCCGATAAACTTCTGTGCGACATGAGCGAACTTTACTTTAATTAGCCTCGGTAAACCGACACCGCCGCAGTTTTATTTAATAATCATTTCTAATGAAACCGAGATAAACAACGAGCAGAGAGCCGTCGGCGTCGCACCGGATGCATCACCAGACAGGGGTGGTGAGCTGTGGGTGCGCCTCCACGTGAACCGTTCCAAATGTATGCAGGACCGCGGTTAATTTGCAACATGCGAACACAGTTCAGATCACACGGGCCGCAGTTGGCAGCCTTCCACGGCGCGCAGACTAAATACCAGCGAATGATTTTACACCTGACGTCCCCCCGCGGCAAGGAGCACACATAATGAGTCCTGCTCATCAGTGATGCACTGACCCAGGACGGGGGTACGCACATAACCATAAACTCTAAGGGACGCCGAGGCCCACACTCCCCC
>NC_051448.1:16147944-16148611 GCF_001649575.2 Kryptolebias marmoratus | reverse complement strand
GTCCGATGGCCTGTGGCGTGCACGCCTGGTCACCTCGCTCAGGGATCAAAGGCAGCATGTCGCTCTAATCAGTCTTCACAGTGGGCAACCCCATTAATTCAGCTCAGTTTCATCACTGGCGAGCAAACCACCAGTCAGGTCTGTGCATTCCTGGGGTCCCGTGGTCCAGGGAGTAATCCACCTATCTCCTAATGACCCGATTCTAACCCCGCCAACTGCTGCTCGGACAAACAACTTTGATTTGCATGTCGACCAAAAAATAAATAAATAAAAGGAAAAGAAGAAAACGGCGAGATTATTACGAGGGGGAGGGAACCAAAACAAAGAGACGTGGCGTCTTTTCCAGACGCGGCAGGGAAGTCGAGCAGAATTAATGACACCATATATCAAATAATTCCAGGCGATCAGCCCCCCGCTAAACCAGGCCAACATCACATGCGCACTTCCGTACTAGCTGTAGGAATCGAGTGTGACACATTAAAACTGAACTGGAGAAGAGGAAAAGAAAAATTAAATTATTTTTTTATAACCAAACGTTTCTCTTCTTTTCTCTCTCTCTTTTTTTTTGTGTCCCCGTACTCCAATAACACTTGCAAAGTTATTCAAATGGAAACTATTCAGAATACTTTTCACTGGATAAAAAGAAGTGGTGTCATATTTTAGTGTG